>NC_073695.1:210083087-210383087 GCF_029784165.1 Wyeomyia smithii
CTATAATCTGCCAGGATGGTAGCGTAATACCGGCCGGAGTAGTGGACAGAAAAGGACTTTCTTCTTTTTGTCAAATCGTGGTTCAAGTCTAGTGGTTTGGCTATCAATCAAAATATATACCAGCACGAATTTTTGAACAAAATTATGATTCCATTTCTTCCGAAACACCATACAGATGAAAAGTATGTTTTGGACAGATGAAATATCATTACAGTACGTCAGAAAAACACAAACGTCTAAACAAACACTCGACTCCATTTGTACCTCAAATACGCAACCCAACTAATCCACCTCAGTGTCGTCCAATCGAAGATTTCTTTGGGTTTTTGAGTTCCTTCGGTTCAAAAATAACTGGAGATCAACGAATTGCGAACAGTTGATCGGTAGAATCAAGAGATGTATTCGAAAACAACGCTTTTGTTTTAGCATCATGAGAAAACTTCGTCGGGAGGCCGGTAACGGACCTTTCTCAAATGTTCAATATTTTTTGTTAGTTCACAATGAATGTATCTTAATGAGAAATAAATCAGTTTTTCTTTAAGTTCTTCCCCCTTTTTTTGGCAGCTCTAGGGAAAATTTTCCAGATTTTTAGTTGTCACCCGTTAGTTATCCTGTGAATAATATTGCAAACACCCAATTACTTTAATTATTATATCAAATTTATGGTGTTTTTGCTTGCAGTCTTTTCTCAAAAATCAAAACAGAAGTCTGTGTCTGTACACGTAGAAATATTCCAGTTAATGACGACAGACAGAAACCTACTATTTCGGAAGAAGGCTAAATACACTCAGCCGAAACGTAGGACAGTAGACAAACTTCTATTTTGATTTTTAAGGTGAAACCTCATTGAATCCAAAAATGACCAACTTCGAGTCACCACTTCGAATTTTCGAAAGCACAAGACTCGGAAATAGTTAATACGTTTCCCGTGAAAATGCTATTTTATGTTTGCTGTGGTGAAGCAAACGTAAAATAGAATTTTCATTGGGAACGCAATAAGTATTTCCGAGTCTTGTGCTTTTGAAAATTCCAAGTGGTAGCTCGAAGCCGGCCATTTTTGGATTCAATGAGATTTCACCTTAAGACAAGACTGCAAGTCGAAACACCATAAATTTGATTATTATGTTCATGTTGTAGAAACTAATATTATTTTAGAGATCACATGACTGATTTGAAAAAAAAACACACGTTAAAGTTGGAAGGTGCGAAACCACATCGACATTGTGTTTAATTAGTACAGCTTTTGTTTTACTTCGAATCCTGTAGAACCTACGTGGGGGTGCTGCTGATCATAACGCAATTGATGCACTAGCGTATTTTCCTACACATATGAAGTATCAATCGGTGTTGGTATCGGCATGATTAGTGGCTTAGTGTGGGCAGTGTTTTTTAGAAAGCTCGACACGGTGCCCCGCTGGACCATTATTATGAAAAAAAATGTCCATCAAATCCAAGTATGAGGGTCAATTATTGAGGTCATTTTACACCTCTGGTTAAAATTTTGAAAAAATCCACCGACCGGATCTCGAGAAATCTCGATTTTAGGGTGTTAGTTGATAAATTTCGAAATAATCCGTATTCGATTTAAGCAATATCACCGAAATTCATCCAAAAACTTGCCCAAATCATTTTATTCCAAAATATACTTGTTGGTGTTGCTACAATTATGATAATTCACCACTGACTCAACTCTCCAATATGACTTAAGTGTGTTATTTGTATGGCTTAGTGGCTCTAGTTCAATTTAAATGTGACGTTCTGTGAAGTGAATGGGAAAAAATAATTTAAGGGGTTATATCTACCAAAAAAAAATTTTTTTCGCCATTTATTTTTATTGGCCTAAATCATGCTAAAACTATCCAAGAATCAAAATCTACATCGCCCAAGTACAGATCTAAACTCAAAGTTCGTTGAAATCAATTTTTACCAAACAACTTTTATACTCCAAAATCACATTTTTCGTTTAATTTGGCGATGCTCGTTTTTCTTTTTATTTCGAGGCTTTGTAAACTAGCAGAAGTTACCTACGATCGTTATAGTGTTTCAAATTTGAAGTATACAGGTCTCTGCATCAAATTTCGACCGTTATAGCGTCTCTACAGAACGTGTTTACTCACAATTTCCCTTTGTTTAGTCGATCAGCCGTTCTCGTTGCGTACATTTTTGTTTGAGTTTTTCTATACTTTTTATGTGAGTTATATTCAAAAGTACTTAAATATGAGTGACAAGTTTGAGTTTTGCGTGGGATCGGGCGCCAAAGTCGCTAAGCATCGCATGTCCGACATCGCGAAAGAGGCTAGGCGCAGCCATACATCAGATGACAAAAAGGAAGAAGTGGAAAATAAAACCCATGAAGGACAATTTTACGGCGCAGGGATAGCTGACTGAAGGTAAAAAAAATATTAGAGGCTTTGTTATTGCGATTCTTAAGATTTGTAGCATTTTGAAACTTTAAACGCGTTTTTCTCAAAACCATGATTTCAAAATCGGCGAGCAGTAGAACTCAAAAAGTTTACATTCGATTGAATTGAAATTTCAACTGTAGCTTCTTCATTAGATTATCTAGTGAAGTACACACGATTTAAGCGATTTATTTACAACAACTAAAGTTATAAACAATCAAAGTCGATTTTTTTTGTCGAAACAGAACTTTTTTTTTCAAATTTTCCAGATTTTTAGTTGTCACCCGTTAGCGACGAAATACTTGTTATAAAGCACGTTTTTTAACCACCATTTTATGAAATAACTTCCAAAATAGTTTTTACACATTCCAGGTATTATTTTTCGAGACATTAACAATTGGTGAAAAGATTTATTTGAAAATCCCACAGTGCATAGTGTTCTAAATTCGAAAAATCGTGATCGCTTAGATTTGACTGTGAAAAATTGATTTTATGTACTCAATGTCATCAGCAAAATTGTTTCATGGAACAAGGCCTTACTTTTGGCGTTTTCGGTTTTTCGATCAATCCACCTAACAGTTAGATAAAAAATATTTTTTCTTATTTTCATACCAGATTGCTTCCTTCAGCAAAGTTGTGGAAAATTTCAAAACAAAAACAGTTGCTGAATATTGCGACGATGGACACGATAATATAAAGTTTTTTGTGGAACACCCCACCAGGCTGCGTTTTTCAGTCCCACATTGTCCTGCAAGTTTAATTTGTTTTACATCTTGGTCCTAATACGCAGAAGAGTTTGAAAATCCGCTTTCACAGAGATACCTAGGAAGAAATTCTAATTACCGTAAATTGGGGTGACTTTGATCACTTTTTTTGAATAGATCTTCAATATTTTGAGAATATACACTGTATATTATACAGAATATGAAATTGTTTGACATTTTTAAAATGAGTACTGGTAGCATTGAGCACGATCTAGTTACTACTTTAAAAGTTGAACAACAATTTTGCTGTTTTTGAAGATGCTCTAAAATTTTCACATTATCATTCCGGGGCGACTTCGATCACTTCTTTATTTTGACGAATTTGGAGTGAAACTTTGCTGCTTCAACAAATTTGAACAATCTGAAACGACTTGAACGAATTTATAAATTTGAAAAGCGATTTGAGGCTATTCACATTTCAAATGAACAGTCTATATTGGCGAATGTCCAAGATTCATTCAAAATTTTAAAATATACATGAACCCCAGTCAACATTTTCATACGTATAATAATGTTTTGATTCCAATATCCACACTCATATAAATCATACAAACTCGCATTTGATGCACGAAAACAGCATATGCGTACTATTTTGGAGGCGATAAACGTACTGACGAATAATGGTATGCAATTTATGGATATACGTATTTGATACGATAATTTCCGATTGAAAGTGATTTATTTCGCACTATCTTACAATTGTTCTAGGGAATCGTAAATCGGTTAGATTGCACCATGATATACAATTAATACTGAATTTCTGCGCATGATAATGAGCGTGGTATACGATTTCGACTCCGTTAATATATATATTTGCGATAATTTTCACACATTGATATTCGATTTGTGGTTGACTGGGAACGACTATCCTCGGAGAGGGAGAAGGGCCTAAAATCATCAGAAACTAGTTCACTTAAAATATGGCATTTCCTATAGTGCAAAGTAACGTCTTGGAACTAATCTGGGAACGAAATTAACAAACTTTACGTATTGCAGCTTGTTGTTTTGTATCTGTTTGAACCGATTGTTTGTATGCAATAAAAATCACTTAAAATCCACTTTATTTTTAAATTGATATTTTAACATGAAAACCACTCTTTTAATAGCAGGAAATGCATGAACAGTAACAATGTAGATATATCTAAACACAATCAGTCAGGATTACAACAAATATCAAGCTCTGCGAGCGCTTTTTATGACAAATTTAATGAAGAGGTAGAGTGATCATCCCCGCTGATCCAAGTCACCTCAGTTTACGGTGCCTTTGCGAAAACGGACGTTATCTTTATCGATTTGTCCGCGGCGATTACGATTGCTAAACTTGAACGACTCGGAATGAGCGGCGGTGTGTTTCGTTGTTGATTTCCTTCCTTATTGGTCGTAAACTAATTGTAACAATAGATTATTCTCATGCAAAAGATTTTTCGGCCTTGTCTGGGATCCCACAAGGAAGCAACTGGGACCGTTGATCTTCCAGTTGTACTTCAATGATGTGAACTGTGTACTTAAAGTCCATGGAGATCCGTTTTGATTCAAACTTCGAACACTTTACAATAAACATCAAATTATTATAGCTAGGGTAATAAAAAGAATGAATATTATATAATATTTCTGTTCCTTGGAATGTCCTTCAACCTGTGATGTATATCTCTTTACTGTAGGGCCACTTCCGAAGAATCAGCAGGCGTTGAAAAAAGTAACAGTCAGTATTCAGACGGTTTGCCTATCTACCCCTTAGCGATTACGTTGACGTGTTATTAATAAGATTCAAAGCCGATTACTAAATTCTCCTTGTTTTCATGTAAATTTCATGTGTAAAATCTATATGAATAGCACTTAAATGCAACAACAATAAAATAACCCATATGCTAAACCTTCAAGATCGATGAGAAAGTTCATTTTCCATTGATTTTTTAGTGCAAGAAGTTTCATCATAGCCAGAGCCGGATTTAGACGGGGGGGGGGGGGGGGCCCGGGGCAAATTTGTTTGTGAGGCCCTCTTTGCTTAAAACATTTAGAGGTAACGTTCTGGGAGGTGACGAGCAAAAAAAAAAAGGTCGCCGCAGGACTGGGGGGGGCCTTTGAATCTGGAGGCCCGGGGCATTTGCCCCCTTTGCCCCCCCCTTAAATCCGGGCCTGATCATAGCTTAAGTGTTCTAAATTTGACGCAATACGGTAAATCCTGGAGCACTGAAGAATAATGAGGATACCTTTGCAACACACCAACTAAAGACAAAACAGCACTGTGTTCGGTATGCGGTGAGTTTTTTACAAGGTAGCTTTCCTGCTCAATTTAAATTTTTCTCGTAATACAATCCGCGTAATTTCTGTTTTTTACACAAAAAACGAAGAAGGAAACTATTGGTGTATTGATTTTTCATGTATATTCATGACAAAAGGGGTTTTCATGCCTCCATGAGGCCTCAAACAGACTTTTCCCCATCCACTTGTTTCAATAGAGACCAATAAGGTCAAATAGAAATAAATTGATTAAATAAATAAATGAAAGAATTAATAAAATCGTATTGTATCATATTATAGTAATTATGATTGTCATAAGCTTAAAACACTTAACCATCTTTGAGACATCTGTTGCTTGTTGATGCTGACTAAATAAATGATTGGAACAATGTGTTCGGGAGAGTTTTAGGCAACTAAATTAACTATCTTGAAAAGTTACTTTGAATAAAATTGAAGAAGATCGATATTTTTAAAATCCCTGCTTGTTTTTGAGGTGATTTTTTTTTTCAGTGCAGAATCTTGAATCCAAATTCTTTAATGTGTTTTTTCAAAGTCATGATACTACAGATAATAATTCCTTGACAATCTTTCACTATATCTTGTTATTATTCAGATACAGTGGAATTTCGATTTCATTACGGTCAAAAAACATTTTCCGGTAAATCTAGCGAATATTCGGATTCGAGGAAATAATGGAGGTTAGTATTTTAATGAAATCTAACGAAAAATAATAGTTTTTACCAATTCACCAAGTCCACAGTTTCGTTGGATTCACGGGAGATTTTTTTAGACCGTGATAAAATCGGAATTCCACTGTATATTGATTTAAAGAAAAAAAAATGTCAGTCATCTCCAAATGTGTACAGATAAATTTCAAAAAAAAAAAAAATTATGCAAAGTTGCTAAGATAGTTAGGGTACGAAATATCATTAAAATTCAAAATGGCAACTGTTATCGATTTTTGACTCCTGGGCATCACCCGATGCAAAAAAACCCATATTGTATTGCATATTGTGTATTGTACTTTTGTATTTCACATCTTTATCAATAATATTTCTCATCTTATACGTCCATCAATACTTTAAGTACCTTAACATTCTGAGAACGCACAGAACGGAAATACCCATATTGAATTGCATTTTGTGATTTGAGGATGCTTCACAGAAACTGGAAGTCGCCATTTCGGATTTCAAAATGACGTATGGAGTTCGGAAGTATTGAAATGGTTGGCCAAATACCACTTCAGATTATTTTCCTGAAACCAGAAGTCTTTATTTTGGAAAATGTTATGTGGGGTCATCCCAGTTCCGAATATACCACACTCGAATGATAACCGGATATTCGTCAATCGTTCACAGTAAAACCTCTTTTTATGTAACTTTTGAAAGAAAGAAATCAAAGTAAAAAGAATTTAACGTGACCATTCATGCTATCTATAATCTATAATCTATAATCATATCTAAAGAGATAACATGTGAATATTTATAACGAAAATATTTGTTGGTGTCCAAGAAACACGTCTGAGAAAAAGTTAACGTTTTAATCCACATAACTACGTAGAAATAAAAAAAATTAAGCCAAATGTCCCAAGATCTAGTTTTGGTAAAAGTAAAAAAGTATTTCGAATCCCGTAATTTGTTACTATTCACAAAACTACGAAAACATCAGAAATGTAATTTTTCTCTGCCCGACTCGCACCAAATTAAAACATAAATTCTTCTGCAAGAAAATATTTGCAGATGATGAAGGAACAATGAACATTTTATTGAAAAAAAAATTTAATTTACAGATGAATTGAGCTCATGCTCAAAAAGTCAAAATTTTGCATGTATTATATGTATAATATATATAAATTTCAAAAAGAGTATATTAATGTATTTTCCTGTATGCAGAAAATCATCTTCAAACATAAGTAAGTTTTAAAGTAATATCTCAACTTTTAGCAATAAGATACCTATTATTTCTCCTCAAATGTCGTTCCTGAATAACAAACATTTCAATGAAGAACAATAACATATCATAGCTTTGAATTTCGATTTAGAGGCAAATGGAGTTCAAATATTCATGATTTTGCTTGTTTAACGTAGTGTTGTAAATCTAGAGAAACACCACAACTTATTAACCACCTTTTACGACACGTTATTTGCAAAAGTTGATAGCGAAGGGATCATTCTAACCTTCTGAACGAAGATTCCACTTGGAAGAGTCACTAAAGCTGAACCATTGCCAAAATGAAAAGACGCTCCGGAAAAACGATGAAAGCAGATAGGACCTTTTGAAATGTTTATCTAGAAATAATATCTCAATTTTCAGTAATCAAAAATCTGTTATTTTTACTCAAAAGTCTTTCCTGAACATAAACAAACATTTTAATGGAAAAAATCATATATCGTAGCTTTGAATTCGGATTAAGAGACAAATTGAGCTAAAATATTCATGATATTGCATGTTTTACTTAGTTTTGTGAATAATATCTCTATTTTCAGCTATCAGATAATTATCATTTCTTCTCGAATGTCATTCCTGAATATCAGCGAACATTTTATTGAAAAAATCACGTGTCATCGTTTTGAATTCTGATTTAGAGACAAATTGAGCCTAAAAAATTATGGTTTTGCATTTTTCATGTGGTTTTGTGGAAAATATTTGAATTTCAAATAATCAGATACCTATTATCTTTCCCTCAAATATCTTTCCTAAACACAACGAACATTTTATTATAGTAAAAATCACAGATCACTTCTTCGAGTTTTGATTTAGACGCAAATTCAGCATAAAAGTCATGATTTTGCATGTTTCACGTAGTTTTGTGAATAATATCTCGAGTTTAGTAATCAGGTACCTGTTATTTTTTGTTTTTTCAAATGTCTTTTTTAAACATCTACGAACATTTTAATGAAAAACAGAATCACATGTCATCGCTTTGAATTTTGATTTGTAGACGAATTTAGTATAAAAAGTCATAATTTTGCATGTTTTACGTAGTTTTGTGAAAAATATCTCAAGTTTTAGCGATCAGATACTAATTATTTTTCCTCAAATGTCTTTCCTGAACATTAACAAACATTTTAGTGAAAAAAGAATTATATGTCATCGCATTGAATTTTGATTAGGAGGCGAATTTAGCACAGAAAGTCATAATTTTGCATGTTTTACGTTGTTTTGTGAATAATATCTCAAGTTTTAGTGATTAGATACCTATTATTTTTTCTCAAATGCCTTTCCTGAACATCAGCGAACATTTTCTTGTTAAAAACCTATATGTCACCGCTTATTATTTTTGATTCAGAACGATTCAAAATGATGATGATTACTGTACACCTCAGAGACTGAGGGGGGAATAATATCAATAAGGTCAAGCGTTACGAATTTCCATTTTTATATAGTAGATTTTATTATATATTTTTCAAAAAAAAAAATTTTTTTAGAGTGTATATTTTTTTTTCAAAAAGACAAAATTGTTACCTACAACTTTGCCGAAGACGTCATTCCGATCAAACAAACCGTTTTCACCCTAAAAATATTTGTAATCATCAATACCTTTCCAAAAAAACATTTTTCAGTAGCTTCTCAAAAATGAGTCGTGTTCCAAAAAGTTAAACCAATAGCACAAAATGTTATCTTATGCCCATTGTAAGTATAGTCCCAGCTTCAGCAGCGAGCGCTGTAGGGACTCCCTGAACAACAGCCTCAGGATCGGCTTACTAAGGAAATTTCGCGGTTCCAGGAAAATGCTTGTCTGAGTCTCTATGTACACAATTTTTATTACTAGCATTCGTCACCCACTTTCTTATTTCTAGCTAACCTTATTCACTTTCGTACTACTCCGGGGCCCCGTTTCACCGTCAGCGCACAGTCCACCTTCTCGTTGCACCTGGTTCCTGCACACCCACGTTCTGTCCGGCGTCGTCTTGCGGCCTTTGCCGCCAAAATGGCTCCTAATCGGCGTCCTCAGTCACCGGCGTAGGGTCCAATGGGATTCTCGGCGTCTTCGTGTTTAATCCAAAACAGCGGGGTTCTGGGAAATAAGCGTTGCTTTTTTAGCCTGATTGGCTGACTGGTGACGAGGCAATTGTTACGGGACAAGGAGAGTGCCTTACCTGCTGTTCACTATAGCCACACACTTTTTACTGTCTCCTTAGAGTCGCTTGTCTTCTTGGTTTCTAGTTAATTTTCCGCAGGTCGTGACCGTTCAATTCGGAATCTGGTTACTGAGTAAGTGTAGTGGCTACAGCAGGTCATTCCTCCTTGCCCTAAGACGTTGGCCTCGTCTAAATTTTCGCGCCAATAATCGCAGCCGCGCTTTTTCCCCATCTGTCATTTATATTTTCGCCTGCTCTATATTGGGTGCTGGTGTCTGGAAAACCGATGGGTGGTGGGCTGCGTGCTTTAGGGTGCGGTGGACTAACTCTGGCCTATCGGTGCGTGGGGGTGTGACAGCAACTCACGACAAACCCTTCCTGTAGATCTTGCATTGCATTTCCAATGCCAGCGGTTCATAACTCTCAGCAATCCCTACCACCTTCATTGCTTAAGCTAGCAATGCTTACACTCTCCCCCAGCTCGGATAAAAAAAATGTTTATAAATTAAACATTTTTTCCCATCATAAATTCCTTGTCCAAATTTTTGTCACACATACCATCTGAACCTGCATCCCACAACACAAATTTTCACCGGACCTCCCCCATATCAACCTTTAATTGCACGTGAAAGTTTTCAAACGAAACGTATTAAATTCTGATGAACAAACCGCAAAACAAATTTGAAACACATTAATAATTTTACTAGTAACTAAAAAAAAACATTAAATAGATCATGCAAGACTATATTCTACTACAAAACGAATTACTATAAACTTATGATTACATTCAAATCATTACAAATTAATGAATACAAACTCCGGAGTGTTTAAAACTACAATAAAATTCAAATCCCCTGAAATATTTCCTATTGGGTGTCGGAGTTGGGTTTTAGTACATCATTGTTGATAGCGTTATCATCTTTTATCAGTGTGCGTAAGAAAGCTACTGGAGATCGAAACATCTGTCAATTCAGCCACTTGCTCGTTCAGTGAAACGTGTTCGGACAGTGATATAAACTGATGAAGTCTTATCGAGGAAAAAAGTATTAGTTCTCTAGTGGAAAAATTATTTGTATTAATTTTATTTTGTTAACTCTGGCCAGTGAATCATTCTTAGTTCATTTTTTCCCCGTGAGCTCCTTTTTTTTCCTACATAAAAGTTCATCGATCAGTATATAAGGTAAGTACATAACGATTTTGCTTGCGTAGCGTGTTTCGGTTATTACTTCTGTGGTGTATTCCTTGCCATTCTATTGTTCTAAGTTTGATCGTGACCTTGAATTCTGATGTTCGTAATCTTCTCCCAGTTTCTCTTTCGCCAATGACGATAGTTGCTACTCATTTCATTACTCTGCCTTGGTGCACTGCAAGATTAAAGGATTGTTAACAATCTTGCATGCAACACGAGCAGATGCATTACGTTCAAGCGCACGATGCAGTCACCAACCCTTCCATATGCACCCTCGATTCCGATTTTTCCCATTTTCAATATATTTTTTTTTCTAGCTAAAACCTTTGGATTTCAATATGAAATACTTTTACCTCCTCAACCTGCATGTAAGGTTACATTCTGCGGTTACATGCAGTACAATAATTGATTTTCCACGGACACTTATGAATGAAACATGTTGGTAGACTTTTAGATCATATTTTAACAAAAATTACCCATTTTTTTCACTCTAAATCGCAATGGTAAGTATTTAAAATTTTTGCACATTTATTATTTCATTCCCACATTCACGCTTTTAGGTCTGCGGCAGAAAAAACTCCCAGCGATCTTCCATTTAAGTCGGCTACCTCATAAGAACTGGTGCCCTTCTTTTTTATTACAATACAAGGCGTGTATTGTGGACCCAGCTTGGCATTGAATTTACTACTTGCCACGGACTGACGAAAACACCTTTTGTAAACGCGCTGCCCGACGTCGAAAGTCGGTGAGTATCGTTTGTGTCTAAGATCATATCTTTTTTTCGTACTTTCATAACAGTTTCGTAAATGCTTTTTTACCATTTCATAAATTTTACCACTCACACCTTTAAGCTTTTCCATTCGTTCTTCCTGTGTTAAATTTCCTTCCTCTTCCAATCTGTAATGCGATCCTTTCAGTATTATTTCATGACCATAAACTATGTGATATGGACTAAATTTAGTTGTAGAATGAATTGTGTTGTTCAAAACATGTTCAATTTCTGAGATTTTCGAGTCCCATAATTTCTGATCCTCTTTCACATAACTACGTATCATAGCATTTATAGTCCGGTTGAGTCGTTCAACTGGGTTTGCCTGGCTTCGGTGCCGGGCATTCGCCCAATGCTGCACCTCGTACCGCGCCATGAGGCTCTGAAAATCTTTTGACAAAAAGGTTGTCGCATTATCGGAAATCACGATTTGGGGAACGGATAGCTTTCTCAACCACTGCTCTTCCAGTAATTTGCATAAATTAATCGCCGAAATCTTCTTCACAGGCATAAGCAAGCAATACTTAGAAAATAAGTCCATTATTACTAATAAGTGTGCGTTGCCCTGCTTACTGCGAGGAAGTGACTGGATATAATCTATGCATATTATCTGGAATGGCCGGTTTGCTATGCGTTGCTTACCCATCTCCGGACATGTTGATACAGTAGAATGCTTGTTCTCTTTGCACAGGCTACAATTCGCTATATACTTTTTAATGTCCGCCGCCATCCGCGGCCAATAAAATAGACGCTTGATTTTTTCAACGCATTTTTCATATCCAATGTGTAAGTTTCCGTCATGTTCAAGTTTCATAATTTCTACCCTTTTATTCTTCGTAACGCACTGCTTCCACTCAAAACGATAGTCCATAGTGTCGGTTTTTGTTGAAACGAATTTATATAGTTTACCCTCGACTATTTTAAAGTCCATGTAATTTTCAGGCTCTTGTTCTACGGCCAACAAAA
Source organism: Wyeomyia smithii (assembly GCF_029784165.1). Classification (NCBI taxonomy): domain Eukaryota; kingdom Metazoa; phylum Arthropoda; class Insecta; order Diptera; family Culicidae; genus Wyeomyia; species Wyeomyia smithii. Next base: position 210,095,501 of record NC_073695.1, read on the forward strand.
GTTGTTGGTGCCACCTATCGTCGGGTTCCTCCTCTAGACTTTCTAATGATCGGGAAAGCGCATCAGGGACAATGTTTTCCTTTCCTTTCCTGTGCCGAATCTCCATATCAAATTGCTGGAGTGTAATACTCCATCTACTAAGTCTCGAAGAGGATCTCCATTTGGCTCGCATGATAAAGGTTAATGCAGCCGAGTCGGTCACCAGAACGAACCTTGTACCCTCGATGTACCCTCGGAATTTATCGATGCAACGGAGGGCGGCTAAACCTTCCTTTTCCGCCGCATGGTAGTTTAGTTCAGCCCCTTTTAGTTTTTCGGAATGGTACGCAATCACCTTCTCTTCGCCTTGCTGCACTTGCGTTAAGATCCCAGCGATAGCGTTATCACTCGCGTCAGTCTGGACAGTAAATGGCAAACTAAAATTTGGATTAGCCATCACCGGAACCGATATGAGCCTTTCTTTAATAATTTTAAACGAATCGTCTGCTGCCGAGTTCCACACTACTTTCTTTGGTTTGTTTTTCAGCAAATCGGTGAGAGGTAAAGTGATTTCACTGAAGTTGGCGATGAACCTCCGGTAGTAATTCACCATACCAAGGAATCGCCTGAGTTGCCTAACGGATTTCGGTACCTGATATCCCAAAATCGCTTGTACGCGATCTGGATTAGGCCTTAGTCCGTCTCTGGATAAAATGTATCCCAGGTAAGGCACCTGCTGGCAACAAAATTTTGATTTTTGTACGTTAATACACAAATTTGCCTCTCGTAGTCGTTTCGCTAAATCTTTCAGTTTTTCGATATGTTCCTCGAATGTTCGACTAGCAACGACAATATCGTCTAAGTAAACGAATATTGCCGGCTCTAGCGCTCCGTGGCTCAACACCCGGTCCATAAGTTTGCTTAGAGTTGCTGGACTATTCACTAACCCAAACGGAAGTCGGGTGAAGTGAAATAGCCCTCTCCCAGGTATTGAAAAAGCGGTAAATTTGCGAGACTTGACGTTTAGGGGGATTTGCAAGAATGCTTGCGAAAGATCGATAGTCGAAAGGTATCTCACTGGCTCCAGGTGGCTCAATATACGATTTTGATGGGGCAGAGGGTAAGCGTCTTTTTTTGTTCTCTCATTCAGTTTTCGCGCGTCTAAACAAAGTCTAACTTCCTGGCTATCACGTTTCGTTACCGGTACTACTGGGAGAGCCCATTCTGAGTTTGATTCCTCAATTATTCCCTTCTGTAACATATCGTCTACTGCCTGGTGTATTTTCCGTTGAATTTCTGGACTCCAAGGGTACGGATTTTTCCTCACCGGGTCCGCCCTCTTGAATTCGTCCTTGAATTCAATGGAATGTTCTATCAAGTGGGTCATACTTAAATTTCCTGGTGTCGCTTCTAGAAAATGCTGCTTTACCGTTTCTAATTCTTTTTCCTGTTCTGCTGTGAGTTCGACTTCCTCTTCTAGGCTCTCCTGTGCGCTTTCATCCACAGAATCGATTGCAAAATCGTTCCAGGTGGGCCGAATGCCAAACTTTACCCAGAAATCGTAGCCTAGTACACACCTTCGTTTCAAATTTGGAGCGATTAAAACAGTTAATAATTTTGTAACATTGTTAAACGTGATCGGCAGTTCAGTTGAACCAATCACTTCCAAATTTTCACCTGCAGCAGTTTTTAATTGCACTGAAGAAGGCTCTACCTTTAAATTCAGGTCTTTTATTATTTGCCTTGCTCCGATTCCAAGAACCGTCCGAGCTGCTCCGCTATCTAAAAGCCCAATCAATTTAATCCCCATTAAGTTGATTTCAGTAAAAGGACGAACATCCCCGCTAAGTTTAACCAGCAATGACGCTATTTCGTTGTCGTTGTTACCTTGTTCGATGACTCTCGCATAACCCAGTTCTTGTAACAACTTGGTTGGTTCTTGTTCTACGTCTTGAGGTCTTGTTCGGTTGTCGGGCTGACTGCTATGCCTCAGTGAGCAGTCTTTCCCAAGTTTTTTGCTTCACAGTATGGGCAGTCTTTGGTGGAAAATCCCGGAAAGCCACAATTTTCACAAAAAGTATGCTTCTCTCTGGGACACCTCTGCCAACTGTGCCCTTCTTCATGGCAGTTAAAGCAAATTCCTCGTTTAATCGGAATGTAAGCGTTAACTATCCGTTGCAAGGCATTTGTTCCGCTTGTGCCGGGTCTGGGTTCGTCATAGCAAAGGTTTGTTTTTTGATTGTTGTTTATTCTTGAATTTTGGTAGTTGCTTCTATGTGATTCTTTTTGTTTTTCTCTCTGTTCATTTTGCTCTATTCGATCTTCGGTAAACTTTTTCTGGAAATAGTTATAATTCGTTCTAGAATTTTTCACACGATTTCCATCATCAACCTATATGCAGTTTTTTCTTGAACATTCTGTCGATTTACTTCTATTTCTTCTACATTTACGTTTCCTCTATATCCCGGTCTATTTTCTCTTCTTTGGTAAATTTGCCAGTTTATCGCATCGTATCTTTTTCCGAATTCTCGCATTTTGGTGATCGACGTTACGTTAGCAGCAAGCATTGCAGTTCTACAGTCTTCTCGTGTGTTTCTAAATAATACGTCAAACTTTCGTTGTTCGTCCCAAGGTCTTGACACGCTACGGAAAAGCCGGACCATATCCAAATAAAAGTCTTGAAACTTCTCCCTCAGGCCTTGTTTACGCGCATTAACTATTTGTTCGTATTGAAAATCAATATCAATCGGCAAAAACTCATTTTTCAGTTCACGAACTAAATTTTCCCACGTTTCAAGCTCGTTGTTACCATTCACTTCCATGAACCACCCCCTAGCTTTTCGTGTGAATAAATGGTGTGCCGATAAAAACAATTCTACGTAGGTGAATCCTTCCGACCTAGCATTGAACTCCACATCTTTTAAAAATTCATTCAATCTTCTCCCATTATCCATACCATCATATTTTATTCCCCATTGATAAACCGGTAATCGGTGACTGTTTCCCTTGCTAGCTGCGTATGCATTTGCATTCCTTTTCTCTCTTTCATCTTTCTCTTTCAACTCTCGTGCTTTCTCTTCTAGACTATCTATCGAGCTACATCTATTTTTAACCCAGTCTAGAAAATTTTCTTTAGGTTTCTCTCCCACACTGTCACTCGGAATAGGCTCTTCCTCCACCGGAGTACTGTTAGCCATTCCACATTCATTCTCTTGTCTTCTAGTATTTCGCATATCCTTTCCTCTTTCAAGCGATTCAATTCGGTGTAGCAAACGTTCTACTACTATTTTCAAACGATCGTTTTCCCTTGCAAGCAGCACCAATCTATCTGGTTCTCCCACTCTATTTCCACTTTCAATTTCTTCCTCATTTACATTCTGGTGTATTTCATCGTTTCTACTGGGGACTCTTCCACCATTATTGTCGGTTGTTGGGTTTGCTCGCTGGCCATTCTGTTGATTTCTAGTTTCTACCTCTTCATCGATTTCTGATTCACTATCTTCTCTATCGTTAGTCTCTTGGCGGAGTAGCCGTAAACTTTCATTCACTCTAGCTATTTCCGCTTCTCTCACCTCTGCTAAGGGGGAGATCATTGAAAAGAATTTGTTCAAAAGTCTAATGCATTCATTTGCCATTTTCGCAATGTTACTCAAATCTGTTTCCTCTTTGGCATGATTTCGTAATCGTTCCAGTCGGAAAAAGACATGTATTAGTTTCGTTTTATGCCGTTGATCTGGTACTCGTTGTTCTTTTCTTCCTTCTAAAAAAGTTCTAATTTCAACTATTTTCTCTTCACAACATTTAAATTCACCTTTTAAAGTTGTCCAACATTTTCTGTAGTTCCAATTCGGGTTTTCTTTTTCTGATTTCAGGTATCCACGCAGTGTTCTTTCCTGCACCGTACGTGTTTCACTCATTAGGTCTGCGCCCCGGACTTGCAGCTCATGATCTAGCTCGTCGTCCGTCAGGTGCATCGTATTCATCGCAAAATATTGCGTTAACAAGTGTTGCTGTTCCATAGTTGAATTTTCTTATTCTTAGAATTAAGTTTCACTAAATTTCCGTTATTTCGTAAGTATTCGATAGTAAGTGACTAAATAAAATGTTTTCACTGTTGGGTTTATTTTCTCCCTCCGAACTTCTTACGCACTTTGCTAAAACCTCCGCTCGACTAAGTAATTTGGTAATTTTCTATGATTGTTATTTTTGCTAATTAATTGAACATCAGAACCCCTCGGTTTCGAAAAACGTTTCGTAGTGCACTGTCAGTTTCAGTGGATTTGCCACTTAAATGTGAATATTTGTTCGTGAAAGCATGGACGTTTTCCCAGAGACGTACGTAGCAACTCAATTTAAAACAAGCAATTTTACAAGCTGGAACCCTCAAAATATCGGTAAGTTTATTTTTGTTGGGCGCCAAAGTGTAAGTATAGTCCCAGCTTCAGCAGCGAGCGCTGTAGGGACTCCCTGAACAACAGCCTCAGGATCGGCTTACTAAGGAAATTTCGCGGTTCCAGGAAAATGCTTGTCTGAGTCTCTATGTACACAATTTTTATTACTAGCATTCGTCACCCACTTTCTTATTTCTAGCTAACCTTATTCACTTTCGTACTACTCCGGGGCCCCGTTTCACCGTCAGCGCACAGTCCACCTTCTCGTTGCACCTGGTTCCTGCACACCCACGTTCTGTCCGGCGTCGTCTTGCGGCCTTTGCCGCCAAAATGGCTCCTAATCGGCGTCCTCAGTCACCGGCGTAGGGTCCAATGGGATTCTCGGCGTCTTCGTGTTTAATCCAAAACAGCGGGGTTCTGGGAAATAAGCGTTGCTTTTTTAGCCTGATTGGCTGACTGGTGACGAGGCAATTGTTACGGGACAAGGAGAGTGCCTTACCTGCTGTTCACTATAGCCACACACTTTTTACTGTCTCCTTAGAGTCGCTTGTCTTCTTGGTTTCTAGTTAATTTTCCGCAGGTCGTGACCGTTCAATTCGGAATCTGGTTACTGAGTAAGTGTAGTGGCTACAGCAGGTCATTCCTCCTTGCCCTAAGACGTTGGCCTCGTCTAAATTTTCGCGCCAATAATCGCAGCCGCGCTTTTTCCCCATCTGTCATTTATATTTTCGCCTGCTCTATATTGGGTGCTGGTGTCTGGAAAACCGATGGGTGGTGGGCTGCGTGCTTTAGGGTGCGGTGGACTAACTCTGGCCTATCGGTGCGTGGGGGTGTGACAGCAACTCACGACAAACCCTTCCTGTAGATCTTGCATTGCATTTCCAATGCCAGCGGTTCATAACTCTCAGCAATCCCTACCACCTTCATTGCTTAAGCTAGCAATGCTTACACCATAGAAACATCCATGTTTAAAAGCAAAAAAAGCAAAGTTTTAAAAACAGCTGTTTTTTTTATTTGCATGACACAAAGCATATATGCAAAATCTATCGATTTGTGGATTATTTGAGGAGAAAAATTCAAACTTTAAACTATATACCTACCATTCTATGTAACTTATTCACTAAACTTTAAACTCTGAAATCTAACTCATTCGGGTAAATGTTTGTAAAACTTTGGCAACCTGTTGTCAAGAACAGTTCTCCTGCTTTTTAAACTTTCTTACTATCCGTCGGCATATTTATGCAACCATCACAGAAGTACGTGACCCCACCCACAGTATTAATTTGCAAGTTATTAACTAATTAACAGACCGCGTCACCACCAGCTTCACTTCCTCGTCCTATAGATGGTGTCGCACTTAAATTTTTTTCGGCATACTTGTCAAACCTTATTGAATTTAATTACATGCCGAGAATATTTTCTCTATTTCCGTCCATATTAACAAATTTTTGAGGTTGTGGTTTCAAAATGTCATAATTTTATTAACCATTTTATTCGTAGTACTTGTCACTATATGAATGTATACTCGAAAACTCTTGGAAAATATTTTACTTACAATTTTCGGGTAAAGTAGGAGAATTTAATACAATACAATCTGAAAGCAGTCACAACTTTTTTATGGTGAATAAAATACAATGAACAGACAGTAATCAAGATAGACATATTCTATTCTCTCTCATTGAGAATTTACCACTCAGTCTCAAATCACGTAAACCACCTAATCGGGCTTAAGCAACCGTAAATTTTAACTATGATTATGATAGTAAATTGGCCTGATCAGCTCAACTCATTATTGCGCTCCATAAAACCAAACCATTAGGTTGGCCTATAATTAGCCTCCGCTCTCTTGTTAGAAATTAATGACACCGTGGTTAGCGCGACCGATTCGTGACATTGATCATTTTCTGTTGGACCAAACTACGGTGATGTTGCCTAAAATTTCTTTAGTTGTTTTAGTTACCGTGTGTATTCTATGCGTACAGACGCAGAAATCGAAAGTTTCGACCGCGGTAAAATTAGCTCACTGACGCACTAAGTAATATCTCACGTGTAATGTTTCTTTTCTGTTCCCTACACACAGGGCAAGCCAACGAAGTTCAAAATTCGCTTTACCAAAGCGGTCTGCATTAATCTGCCGTACGAGGTCGCTTGGAACGTCAGTTGTGGGTTAAAGTTGGTTCGAAATCAACCGTCACAGATGTACTTCTCGGTAACGGTAGACCAGATCGATCAGTTGTTTCTGACCTTTGCCATGTACTACAAATACCAGGTTACCTATCAGCCACTGCTGATGGATACCACTTTCGACGTTTGCAGTTTTCTGCGGCGTTACAATAATCGCAAGCATGGTGGAGCGATTGGCGTGGATCAGACGGCAATGTTTGTCATTGGCATAATAGAGAAAAATCACCCAGAGTTGACGCGCAATGGATGTCCATATAGGGTGGGTTTATTTATATTAGAGTGAATTAAAACCAGAAATTAAAAAAAAATATTTTAAGGGTGTGATAGAGCTAAAAAACTTCGTCATAGATGAATCGATGGCTCCGACGTTCATTCCTGCCGGGGATTATCGGCTTGATATGCACTACTACAACGAAAAGAATAAAACAGTCATGTATTCTCAGGTTTACGGTTCCGTGAGAGCTATTGGGATTGCTGACCTTTCAATGGGATAAAACTAATCGGATAAATGTATTTGTTACGCTAGTGACTTCTGAATACAGGTATATTGTTCCCACGATGTAAACATTTGTTTTAATCACATTAATTAAATCAAACTAAGAAATCTCTCATCAGAAACATAATCAAACTTTATTATTTAAAAATAAGTTTTAACGAATCCAAATCTTCAAATCAAGAAACAATACAATCAACCATATTTTCTCCGTTCTCTTCGCTAGAATACTTAAGAAAAACCAATATATTTCGGAGTCACCATTAAACGGTAGAACGAAATTGTAGATAGAAATCGACTATAATTCACCATTAAGTGTGTCTTTCTAAAAAAAATCTAAACATAGCCAGTTGAATGGAGTTTTTTATGCAGATTTTCTTTTCCGCAAAAAAAGAAGAAACACAATACTGCCGAAGCGGATAACACACAAAAGGATCAGTGATTCTTAAACTGAAACTTATTTGTTATTTACCAAACCGCTACAGAGAGCAGGGATTCATTTCCTCCCAGAGTGGGAAGCACACAGCTGCTGTCACAGATGCAGAGTAAACACCGAAGGAAAAACTTTCCCAAGTACAGTTGGGCAACACGTTTCCTATCAATACAAGAGTCGTCCACCGGAGGGCCTTGTGGCCGGAAGCGACTCTCGATAGGTATACTATACTATTTACCTCTTCGTAAATCCTCCCGAAACATAGACCGGCACGACCGAAACGTGTTCCAGTGCCGTAAGGTGAAGTTTTCTTTTGCCCGGTATGCAAGATGGGATGGGAAATGAAAAACTTAACTGGAAACACGCTCGCCTGGTGGCTGAAGTGTGCTGACCAAGCTGCCAAGGCATTACTGCGAATAGGCTACGCAAAATCGGTGGTACTCTTTTGGAAATCCTTTCTTATTGAAGGCAGTTTTGAAGAGGAAACGTAAGCAAAGGGTTGAATAATATCAGTTTGCTTTTTAATTGTTAATTCTGCGAAAGTCTTGCTTAACTTCCGACTCGAGAAAATAAGCTTAGAGGATTGGGATTAAAACTAAACAGGAATGATTGCAGAACGAAAGCTGTACGAAATCATGTACTGTGTGATGTCGGAATTTACGAGGGCAAAAGCATAATAGCATTATTCGCGCATTCATTTCGTACAAAGCGGCGGTGGCGGAACGTTTGCTATTCCAGGGGTAAATTAGCAATGATCCAAATAATTAGACCAGAAATAACCTCGCTATCGTGCGGATGAGGCCATCCAGAATAAAACAGAGCATTAGCAGCTCTGCAGAGAATTGGGTTGAGCAGCGTTTTGCATTTTTGTTGCTCAACTTTTTTCTGATGATCTCTTCATTCATTATACACACCGAATAAATTAGTGGAAAATGTGAAAATTAAAGCTCTAGAACACTTCCATCATATCTTCATTATACCATCTACAGCTTTTCCCGAAATTATGGCGTAAAGTATGAACTTTGATAACAGATGTTAAATGTGGCAAACCACAACCTCGAAAGGTAATGACTTTACGTTTTATGACCCTACAAATCGCTAACTTTGCTCACTCATGTTACTTTGCGTTTCAAGGGCGTTTCCCTTAGCCCGCGAAAAGGCAAATAAAACTGAAAGCCTCTCTCCCTGGAAGGATGGTGGAAGTGAAACAAGATCGACGTGAATTTCAAGCTATTTAAACACAGCTTCCCAGGTTACAATCTCGCCTGATACAGAAGCTGCCTGTGTTCATCTCGCTTCCTGTGCACCAATTGTAGTGTCGAAGTAAGGAGAAAGTTTGCATTGACTGTGCAAATGCGGGCCCGAATTGTTTGCTCGGTGCGTTCATACACTGAGAAAAATGTCTCATTAAATTGCATGAATGAAAATATGTTGCCTATCGCATAATTGTGTGTGTGCGAAAACAATTTACGTTGCACGCTCGCTCCGCGTAATATTGCAAAAATTTCTGCTTTGTTACATAGAGTTTTTTCCACTTGTGCACCCTCCAACAAGAATGTAAGAGTTCATAAAATTGAAGAGCTCCTACACCTGCGTGGTGAACGTATTTTAGAAAGCTTTTCGTTTTTGTAGCCCGCGGTGTTTTATGTTTTTGTTTGACAACTACTGTAGGGTACTTCAAAGCGTAAACCGACACGTAACGGGGACAAATATGCCCACCAATTTTGTCGTCGGTTCGGCTGTGCTGCTGTTATGGTCATGAACAGGTTTGGATTGAATGTTTCGAAATCCGAGAATTGAAATTAGTGGCAGGTTATGGTAATTCAGAAGCAAACTATTCAAACATTGCTCAGAAGCTTAACCGAAAAATTTTATTCACATCTCTGAACAAACTGTAAAACAGTTTAAAAAACCATATTTTCAAAATGGCTGAGATAAGGAACTAAAATTATTATGCCCGGTTTTACTACGGCAGGTCCTTGGAATAATTTCAATGAAAAAATTCGTTCTCCTAAAGTCAGAATAGGGATCACATAGACCCAAACATGGTTATTTTCCTCTGCGATATCCGCTCCTAGTTAAGGAAAAGATTTCAGCACTAGCTCAAACTCAGACTGCTCAAAGTGTTCTTCATTGATTTAAATGATGGGGTTTATAAATAATATTCTTGTTGCATTACATCTGATTATTTGTTGCATGAGCTGGTGATTTGATTTGTATTCAAAAAATGCGTCGGAAAGAAATGCCACATTGCACAATGGTGCCGAAACCGAATGATGGAAAAGTTCGGATCTATAGTTCACTATCAGCATTCTGAAGAAAAACTTTTTTATATCAAATAAATATAGCCGTTTTTGGACACCCTCTTTGCTTCAATTGTGCTCAAAATTACAGGGATTGATCTTTGCCGGAAATAAACAGACCCGTTTCTATGTTGGGTCGATAGGGTAAACAGCTCCGAAACATACTCTCATACATTGACATATTCGACCAGGGCACAGTACAATGAGAGTCCAAGAAATCCTAGGCAATCTTTGAAATAAAACTTAACTGCTACGTCGCTTTAGAAATTGTTGCTCGATGTGAGTTAAAATTGAAAAAAAATGAAAATTAGTACTGTTTGAAGCTCGATTTTGAAAAGTAACCAGAATGACAAGATAACCTCAATGCTCACCTAATATTTTGAATGTATCTTAAAGCATTTTTTTCAGCTTTCCAATGGTGATATCAAATTTAAAATCGGTGGTTGAGAACTTGCTCAAAAACACGTTTTTCTGATTAAATCTGATGCAAAATGGCGACCAATTTTTTTCTACTTAAAATGAAAGCTCTATCATTCCTCTTGAAAACGATGTGTTGGTTGCAGGGATTCAATGACAAATTTAAGAGAAATAAACCAACAAATAAGGTCAAGAATTGCTCAAAAACCAATTTTTGTAAAAACCGTTTAACCAATTTGTGCCCGAGGGGTCCATCAATATGAACTAACCAAAGTGGTTTTCTCATTTTTTCGCTACTTTCAATCATTTAGACATAAAAATATCCTTTTAGAAAGACCTCATGTCACCAGTGGGACGGTTTCAGCGAGAATTGCTCAGGGTGTCTAAATTGCCAAGTCTGTATCCCTGTTCGTAGCTTTATAGTTGAAAGGGATCACTCCACAGTAATCTTCGAAAAGCAATGCGAAAAAACCTTCGTTGCACCGACTAGATTCTACTTACTCCGTTCAGATAGTAGGGACTCCACACTGAAGCATAGTATTCTAAGCTAGATAGTACCAAAGCGCAATGTAAAGATTTTAGACAATAGATGTTATTGAAATTTTCTGCAATACGAAATATGAATTTAAGGTTTCTGCTGGCCTTACCGACGTTGATAGTATATGTTGTTCGAATGTTAGTTTAAAGTCAAGCACTACTCCCAAGCCCTTAACACAATTTGTGCGTCGTAGAAGTTTATTTGGTAGATTGTAATCAAAAGTCACTGGGCTAAGCTTCCTGGAGAACATTATTATCTCGCATTAATCGATATTCAATTGCATGTGGTTGCCCACACAAAATTTTGCGAAAATCGATAACCGGTCCTGGAGCACAGCGGCCTTTGATGGGAAACTCCGTCGATGTTCACCACTAAACGCCCATCAGTCTAGTAGAATTCAACAAAGTCGCTGTTGAATAAGTGATAGCCTTTTTCGGTACATGTCGATCAATAACGTAGTTTAGAATATGAGAAAATGTTAACGCGGCGCACAGTGCACAGTGGTCCAGGAATGCAATCTAGCGGAACAAAATTAATAACTCCCGATCGTGTCTGTTTTTTGAGATAGTGTTTTCGGCAATGTTCATGAGAACCATCAAGGAATATTTTGAAGTAGAATACTTCTCTCAGGAAGTTCGGCTACATAGGGATGTGAAATGAAAATCTAAAACCGAAAAAAGTGAAAAATATGTCCAATTTCAAATGCTAATAAATCGGTTAGTATTCGATGAATTTCCTTCGTTCTTGCAGCAATAGATTGGAAAATCTTCTAAGATTCTTCCCAAATGAAGATAATTGTAATTTTATTATTCACACTATTGTACTATTGAAAATAGTCAAGCCTTGTCAAAACGAAAAATTCGACCTCTGATTGGTCGTTATATGCTTGCTTCCCAAGCACGGTCGACAGAATCATATACCTTGCGATTGAAAACATGCTATTTGGCCTATATAAGAGCCTGTTTCAGCCGGAGCCGCTCATAATAGTTCTAGACAGCGACAACAGCAGTCGTCCTTCCTTAGCAGCAGCACTAGCCCTGTGGTTGTACACCACGTCTCAGGAGCAGCGCGGTTTTTCTCAGCGTGTGTCACCAGACAGCCATTATTCCCCCCGTGTTGGGGCAGCATGATAATTGCCATCAGGAAATCCAATTTCGGAAATCAAAATGCCTTTTTTAAGGCAAATAAACAAGTCATTGAAAGTTAATAATTTTTGTCAACGCAAGCAAGCATTCTGTGTTGCATCCTAGCAATTCAAATTTGTCGCACCCGTCTAATTGACTGAATGTGAAATAGCTTCCACAGTGCATGTTGTCCGTGTATCTTAATTCCACAAATGTTAGGGCAGTTCAAAGGTTGTAATTAGCAACCGATTTTGAACCGCATCATGCTTTTTTCAAGGCAAATAAAAAAATAATTGAAGGTTAATAATTTTCTGGCATCAACACAAGCAGACATTCTGTGCGGAATGCAATCAAATTCTGTTGTAGTTGTCTAATTTGCACTTTATTTAGTAAACCCCCCACTGTAGGGGCAGCGCAAAGGCGCGATCAGCATAACCGACATTGAATAATTAACTGCCCTGTTAGTACGCATTCACAAAAGCAGTTAGTTCGACTATGCAGAGCTAATATGAAGTCGATTCAATCAATCAGTATAAACAGAATTTCGTCGTCTCCCAGCTGCCAAGTTGCAACATGATGCAACACGCAACAGCGAGCAAACGAAATCGCTTGATGTTACAAACCGCAATAAGATACGGGTTAAAACCGTTGCGTGTGTGACTGACACGCAAGCAGCCGGGTTATCTTTCTTGTAAAAGTATTCTACTTCAACCTTGCGGTCGTGGCTTTGCATACAACCTTCTTGTGATTTTTTTATGAATATATTTGTACTAAACGTGTGCAAAACTAGTACTATTTTTTTCAGTTTTCCAATTTAGAAGGAAGGTTTTTTTACAAAGTTGTTTAATAGCCAATAATATGAAACTTTTCCAAAATCACAAATATTCAAAAATACTTTTTAAGATACTAATCCTATTCCCCTTTATTTCTCCATACATTTAAAAAAAACTTCAAAATCCAAGCATTACTTTTCAAATTCAAATTTTATTTTTTAACCTAATGTTCCATCTACTGTAAGATTTTGAACTTCGCTTGGAAGATAATCAATTAAATGGTCTTTTCTTCCATGATTCAGAGAAATTATCGGATCATATGTGAGTAAAAGGCATTTGAAAACATCTTCGATGTTCAGTAGGCGGTTGAATTTGAGTGTAATTCTTGATCATTTTCGACTGATTTTTGCCTCTTGAACTTTTTCTAACATTATACCAAGAGGCACCGTACTGTACATTAATAGTCTGTGAATTGTCGGTGAAACAGGGGTAAAAAGAATACAACTCTATTGTTGTTATTGATTAGCATCTTGAAAAGTATCCTATTGTAAGAAAGCATTTCATAAGACCTAAATAGTTCATTGTAAATATTGAACTAAATATTTTTAGACCAAAAGAGTTCATATTTAATTATTTTTAAAACCTCCGTAGACATTAGGCATAACATTGGATAAAGTATAGCACGTTATTTCCTAATTTTGTAGAGTTTTACAAAATAACTTACAGAACAAAAGCTCCAAGAAGTTCCGGTCTGAAATTTTGTCTACACACACCTAGTTGAATATTCTTTCTGCCCTGAAAGTTTCAGGTTGCTCTTTTGTGCGCTAATGGAGATATGACATATGAAGCAATCATCGAAATGTTCGTTTTTTTTAATTACCCAAAAACTACAGGCCGTAGCCATCCTATTTCTGCGGCAAAGGTCAAAGTTTAAAAGATTTATAATTAGGAACTCATAGGTTCCGTTTCACAATTAAAAAAATAAAATAAAAATAAAAGTTTTTGGCCAATTTTGTCCAAAAAAAATCAATATCTCATACACCATGGCTTCTTGAATAGTTGTGACTTTGGAAAAGTTTCATATTATTGGCTAGTAAACAGCTTTGTAAAAAAAAACCATCCTTCTAAAATGAAAAACTGAAGAAAAAACTAGTGCTAGTTTAGTACACGTTTAGTACAAATTATTTCATAAAAAAATATTACTTGATGATTCTCATGAACATTGCCAAAAACACTATCTCAAAAAACCAATACGATCGGGAATTATTAATTTTGTTCCGCTAGATTGCATTCCTGGACCACTGTGCAGTGGTCGATTAAGGCAAAAAGTGGAACTTAATTCCATTGCGCCTTTCAACTTTATCCTAGCTTAATAGTGTCTTCGGAACAATTGTTTGTATGAATGACCCGCACAATCGCAAACTGTCAAAAAATTTGAAAAGTTTACTATACTAAAAATAAGAAAAACTAACTTTTTTGTGTTAAGAAATAGAGGAATAGTTCATTCAGAAAAGTTGTTGAAAATTCAAAAATATGAAACTTTGTCGAACAAATAAAAGTCCTATCTGTTTTTGGTACAAAGTCATAAAGTATATTATGAAACTTACTTAAAAGTTAATTTTTTGTACTTAACTGCTATTAGCTGCATTTTAAAAGAAGGTATTGTTCGGAGGAATTATTAGGGCACATTCACGTCGCACAGTGCAACGTTCCATAGACAAAAATCAGAAAAGTGGATTTCTTATTGAACCAGTTCTGTATGCTGATATGTTTTATACATATTTGAGACGTACTGTAATGATGTCATTAACCTCGTAAGTTTACCCATCTACTGTGAAGTGGTTTGAACTCTTCAAAGACATGTTAGTTTTGAAAAATTCTCTTAGTTTTCAAATGAATTTTTAATATACTCTATATCTTCTCAAGTTAAATCCAATATGGCAACGGTAGAGGCATGTAACTACTACATTTCACATGTTACTATTGAGACATAACGTAGCGCATTTGGAAGTTAAAGGCTTCTTGGTCATGCTCCTTTATGATTGAAGAAAAAAGACACTTTCCATTCATAATCGATCGTCACAAAAAGTACCAAAAAGTACCACTCTGAATTTCACTTTTTTCCCTTATTTGGAATATTCTTCAAACTGCCATTGCTCAAGTTTGCTCTTTAGCCGGAATTCACGTTTTCGAATGATACCTCTGAAACCAAGAGTGAGCAGTTTATCGTACATCTGTGCCTTATTTTTATGTATAACACGTAATTTAAGTGTAGAACACACAAAAAAATCCTGGATTGATGATATTTAAATGTTCTGCAACAGTAAACCGTATATAAACATGATCAAAAGAGTATTAAATAAAAATAATAATAAAAACTATTTGTGATGGTGTTTAGGTCACTTTTTATCGCCTAGAAATGATATGAATATGCTTTTCAAGCCTTTCATCTCGGAATGGATAATATTTTTGTAAAATTATCATTTTATGCCTCTGTACAAAAAATGACATTTTTGCGATTACGTATTTCACATTCGCCAATTATGCAAATAGTAGCTCTCATCGGTACTAAACATTTTTCGTGTCCCACCAACTGAAAATACTACAAGGTATACAGCCCTAGGGTTGTATGAAATGGCGACGTGGGACTAAACACTGTAATTAGGGGATTTTTGTTACAAAATATGCAGAGTCTGCAGACAGAATCAATGTGTTTGCTCAGCGACTGTACGTATTTCTATTTTCAGCCTCCCCTGGAAATCCATTTTTTAAATATATTCTACAACACTCGAAAGAATATCGTTTATATCTGACGATATTATGCCTGTAATATTTTTTTGTGCAAACAATATGTATTTGACAAGGCACAAGCATATCGTGCTTGTTGGAGAAGCACCAAGAATTTCTCATAATGCGTCAAAGTCAGAATTAACTCTATATCCTCAAAAACCAAATCTAATAATACTTACGTTATCATAATGAATGGTTTTGTCTTATTTAACTCTGATTAAATCTAATCTATAATATGGATCTTACCTTCAAAATAATATGGAAGCCATTACAAAGGTTCATTAATTGGCAAACATAAGCAGATATTTTAAACAATATCATTAACAAGTTCCAGCAAAACAAGTAGCAATCCACAATTACCTTTTTGTTTTTTGCTTGACAATATTTTCATTTGCCTACAACTACATTCGCTGTATTACGAATACAGCTAATATACGTTTATTATGGTAAAGCTAAGAATAATAATATATCATCTAACAATTTTGAAATGTAAAAAGAGATTCTGAATGAATCTTAGTAAATAAACAAAAAAATTACAAGCATTCGCAGGCTTTTACTCTTCTATGAATGAATCTCTTTCGATACTGTCCAGTCACGATTATTTAGTGAATATCGAAGATAAAATTAAATAAATATCCGTTGCAAAAATTTACAATTCTTGTTGAGAAATTTATGGTAATCATATATATAAGATGAACTTTCAATCACCATCAACAGCAGCATTGCAGTTTTTCCTCGATTGCACACTTACATAAATGTACGAACAAAAGTAACCAAAAACGTAGACCCACGCCTTCCCATACATTCAACACACTGTGCGTCGCCTGTGTCAAGGACCGTATTTCAGTCGATTTCGGACAACAATGCGTTTATGCATCATGATATTATCAAATATAATCATTATAAATCGTAGTAGACTGATGTCAGTACCGTAGTTTCGTCATGAGATATTATCTGATGGGCACCCGATCAGAAGTGCGTACAAATAACATATCTTGCTTGATACGATTTCGACTTTTCCCATATAGTTTTGAGAATAAAATTGAATCTGAATGAGTTAACAAATATAACAAATCCTGAAATGAAGTTGTTCTAAAACGAGTCTAACAAATTTTTTGTCTCTCTCAAAAGCTGTTGTTTCTAACAATGATTGGTTTTATTTTGTTTGTGTTAAAAAGCTGATACGTTAGTAGCTCTGGTTTGAGACCGCAGCACTTTTCTGCTTCGAATTAACAAACCACCAAAGACCACTAAGAACTGGTTTTGAATCACACGTACACGCATTACGTAGGATTTGTTTGCTCCCAGCTGGTCTCGAGGTACGATGCTGGATTAACAAGCCGGTCCTCTGATATTCGAGTCCCGGATCCTGAGAGACTGTTGCCTCGCAACTGTCCTGTACAATTGATAGTTGGCTGCGAAGTCTGTGTATAATAAAACAGAAGGTCGAGTTCTGATACGGAAGGTAGCACCAATGCTTTACTTTGCTTTACTTTACGTAGATTTTGTAATGAGTGGTACACTCAAACAGTGAGATATGATTTACGAAAATTGCTCCAAAGCTCAAACTGGACCATTTCTATGAATTTCAATGCTTTTCGCAAAAATAGAACTTCGTCAAAACACCGCAGTGTTTTTGCTCACCATAACAGAAATTATAACAAAAAATATTCTAGTTGTATCGAACCCATATCGAACATTGTTAGTAACGTATCAGCTTTCTAACAAAATATGACAGCATGTAGAACAGGTTGATAACAACAATAACAATAACATGCTTTGATAGAGACGAAATATTTGGTAGATTTGGTTTAGAACAACTCGTTTCAGGATTTGTTATGGTATCTCGTTCAGATTAATTCAAGAAGTCAAAAGCATGTGGTAAAATACAAATTTTAATTTTATCTCGTGTAGATTTAAAAAATTTTAAGTCATACTCTTCTGATAGAGGAGTTTTGAGTTCAAAACTCAGAATGTGATGTTCAGAATTTAGATTTTAGATTTTGGTGTTAAGAGTTTATGGCTTAGAGCTTTTTAGAATTAAATGTATAAAGTTCAATATTTAGTGTACAAGTTTCAGAGTATTAAATATAGAGTTTCATTTTCGAGGTTAATGTCCCGTTTGAATGCGATATATTCTTCCAAATCTGTATCATATTTTCAGTTCGCTTATTTTTCGCTTCCCCAACTGCACACACTGTCTGCCTTTAATAAATTTAATGTTTCGAGTTTATTATTTTTAGTTTACAGTTTGTTCCGAGTTTTCGTTAGAATTTTTGGTGTTTAGAGTTTGAAGTAGGCTTATTATTTCTCCTCAGTGAATCACTTGCGTGTAGGAGAATATCTTTCACTACGAAAGCAACTGATACTTAAAGAGAGCAGCGAATTGTGTGTATCTCAGTAGCTCGCAAAAAACATTGCGGTGGAAACTGGAATATACTTTACCAGAGTGATTCATCACTTTTATTTTGCCAAGCTGTGGTGTAAGCAGCAAGTGTATCAGTTTTTCTGCGAGCGGCAAAAACACAGCGCGAAGCACGGGGCTCCCACAGACCGTTATTATAAAAAAAGGCACCAAAGAATCTGAGTACACCATTCGATTCGTTATGACATCCAGAATCTCTGGTCAAATTTTCAAAATCATCGTACGGTACATTTTTGAGTAATGCCGTTTTTAAAGTCGTGAAGTACAAAAAAGTGATATAAAAACGACGAAATACTTATTGTAACGCACGTTTTTCAACCACCATTTTATGAAATAACTTCCAAAATAGTTTCTACACATTCCAAGTATTATATTTCAAGACATTAACAATAGGTGAAAAGATTCATTTTAAAATCCCACAGTGCACAGTGGTCTATACTCGAAAAATCGTAATAGTTTACACACCAAATTTTCATTGCTGGAAATCAGCAAAATTTTGCTGATTTTTGGTGTGCTGTGTTTCCAGCAAACTGTTCAGCAAAATGAAATTTGCTGATTATTCAGTAATGCCCAATTGCATGAAAGTGACAGATCGTTTGCTGTATGTTCAGTAAAACAAAATACAACTTGCTGGTTGTCAGCTATGACAATTTGCTGTACATTCAGCAAAGCATAAATCAATTGACTGGTTACCCAGTTAGTTCAAGGGAACCATGTTTCCCTCAGCCACCACCTTCCATACGCCCATCGGATCATAGCCAAATTACTGTTGAACTAGAGATATATGATTATCATGTCAACTTTTAAGTTTATCTAGTCCAACAGTGACTTAGCTATGGTTTCTTATGGTCCGCTATCAGGAGCTTAGCGATGATTCCGTACCAGCTGCACAGCGATTTGGCGCGTTTTACTAATGACAGCTTGACGTAAAATTCACCGCAATGACAGGCAAAATATTGTTTCTAATCAATCAAACGCCTCCCATCCACAATCACAGAAAGCTATTAGCAGAGTTTACACCTGCAGGTTATCAGAATCACACTTCAGCTTATCCCAGGATTTACTTCCATTGGAGTTATTTCTTCGACCCATAGGGTCTCTTGCTTTGTTTGTATGCTTTAACTAGCCTGTGGATAATAATCCCATGATAAATGAGTTTCTTAGTTACGGTCTCATTAGTTTTGGAATAATTCGATTGAAGTGACGCAATCAAGTCACGTAAGCAATATGAAGTTAACAAAAAATAGTTCGGAATGAATTTGAACAATTATTACATTTTGTAATGTTCTCTTATTTTCATTATTATTCATCATCAACATTACCATAACCATTATCACGGATGAAACGATAAAAGTAACTTGTTACTTAAACTTTTTTTCACACAAAAGACATGAAGTTAAATGCAAGTTGAAAGTCGCGGACGGAAAACTTTCCCAGCACCATACTTCGTCTTAGTTTCGTTCGCCAATTGGCCCATTTCAAGACCTTAACTTACAGTCGATTATCATCATCGCCAATTTGCTGGGCCATGATTCAGTCTTTGGAATGCCACATACTTTGCCAAACTATGCATCATCCCGGAAGAAGAAGAAAGAGAGCCGTAAAATTTTAAGTTTCACACTTTTTTTCCTGGGTAGCTTAACGTAATGTTTTCCTCCATATTCTTCTGCGGATTTTTCTGCGTCCAAGAATACGTGACCATGTTGCTAAGCTGGTGGTAACGGTTGGCAGGCAGCAACCGCAGCAGGTGGAAACTCAAAGTGCTACGGGAAATAGCGACATCAAATTAATAGTACTTTTACGATTGTTTGACGCGATGAAAATTTTCAGCTCGTTCCTAAAAGGGAGCCCCCGGCCCCACATAGCACATCAGCGCAGAGGACGACTTCCGATGGATCCGTGTGGTTCGGCTGCCCCATGTGTGAGTATGTGGGTATTCGTGTGTCTATTTCTAGCTAGTGTGACACCTTATCTAGGTCACTAGGGTATGAAACAACATTCTACTTTATTACTGGGCGATATTGAATCGGATTGCTAACATGGGACAGCAATAATATAGTTTTGTGGAGTTTTTGAATGAAATTTACGGTGTCCATTTGGGAGAGTATCAAACGCACATTACTAAGCATTATTGTTTTACCTTTGTTATACTAAACAAAGGTTATAAAATCGGTCGAAAAACTCGAAATAGATCCAAGGTCCGGAGGGCCGAACCGTATATACCATTCAACTCAGCTCGACGAACTGAGCAATGTCTGTTCGTGTGTATGTGTGTGTGTGTGTATGTGTATGTGTGTGTGTGTGTGTGTCTGTGTGTGTGTGTGTGTGTGTGTGTGTGTGTATGTATGTTGTCTGAAGGTATGTGCCGCAAAATAGTAACGCACCTTTCTTACAGAACGCAATATCTCATTTTGATGATCTTATACGCAAACGAAAGCTGCTGTGCTCCCCCAGAATGCTACCGAGTGGATTTTTGATTAACGGCTTAGATTTTAAAATATTGATCAAAGAGTACTTTTTATGTGCGACATTTAACTTTTAAGGCAAAATGAATGGCACGGAGAGCCATGTGTTATACACCAATCGACTTAGATCGACGAACTGAACAATTTCTGTATGTATGTGTATGTGTGCCTGTATGTATGTATGTGTAAATATGTTGTTTATATGTGTGTTTTTTTTTGTTCACACAACATTTATTTGACACGGTTTATATGTGTGGTGAATCAAAATCGAATCAAAAAAAAAACAAAAAAACACTTTATTTACAAAACGCATATTCCGATTTCGATGTTAGCAGGCGCATAGGAGAGCAAGATTTTTTATATTGGTAGCTTGAACTTTAGAATATTTAACTTTCAGACATGGGATATATTACTTTTAGGATAATTGCTCTCTCTTCCTCTCTCTCTATTTTTTTTTTATTCGTATTCTATTCATTTCTCAAAGAAAAATAACAACTATCGACAACCTTGCATAATTTTTGAACCCTGCGTAGTGCGGCTTAACTGTTGTAAATAAATGAACCTTTTGTTTTTAATAGCTTTTTCTGAACAATTCTAAATAGATTTTAGAGGAAACTGCAATGCCTACTTAGCTCCTGTTCTCGCATGCGAAGCTTCCGGTCTTACTTCCATGAAAATATATATAAAATTGTACGTAGAACCTAGATTTGCGAAGAACAAGAAGTATATACAGCTTTCTGGAATCAAGCATTGTAGCAAAATCGAACCCCACAGCATGCAAATGTAACACAATTAGCGATGCAGATATTTCGGGAAGCTTTACCAAAGATTTATGATATGATACACTATGCTTATGTAACATATAAATATTGTTTTCTTATTTAAGATTCAGTGCAAACAGAGTATCCATCCATATTATTTTACTTCTTGTTATCGTAGCCAGTTTTATTGTGTAATAGTGTTGTTTATTACAATTTATGGTAGAATAGATTAATTAAGTTGTATTTACTGATGTGTCGTGTGCCATGAATTTTTAAACGCACTGACTCTCGCATGACAGGTAATAGAAAATTCAATGGAGTCGAGTTTGACTTTCGAGGATTATTTAGTCAGCCTGAAATAATCATGATTGGTTTGGTCGTGTCAATAATTTCAAGACTTTTGATTAGTATGTACATCTACACCTGATGTTTGCACTTAATGTTTTAGATGCACCAAACTTTGCCATTTTTCTATCTTTCCAACAGTATCACACCCATTATAAGGTAATGGGTAGCTACACTTAGTAATGAGCCAATATGACGCATAGTATACTTTGAATCCGTCATCTACCACGGTTTTGCACGGTCAGGCTTCAAGTAGGGTTTTATTAGCAAACATGTTCTCACCTCGAGAGCAATGGTGTGGTTTATGAAAGCTGGGAGTATGGTGCAGTGATAATACATGAAATCTTATGCTTCACTTTTCCGATTTTTCTAGCTTTTGGGCTGTTTATGTTTTGTATACAATGTTCCAAACATGACTAGGTCGGCATTTTGTTAACAAACTTAAGACCATATATTGGTCAATATGGAAATTTGCATTTTTAAATTATTAAGGCTTTGCATGCATGAAACTTTGCCAATTTTTTTTTATTTAATAGGCAACATTCGCATCGACAACTAAGATAGAATCGGCGTGAAAAGTCGTGTCCCCGAGTTTCTGCGTTGGTAGGAGGGAATAGAGCGGTCGTGCATAGTGCTTCGATGTAAACTGCGTTTCCGGCTCGGGAGCATTTTACTTATATGAACGTTTTTAGAATATAGTGATTTCGAGGGCTATACCCAGATACTTGTTCATGTCTCACTGTGTCTGTTTAACCGAAGATTTCGTCCGGTCGGTAAATATCGCGATTAACGAAAACACAATGTATACCCTCTAAAGAATCGCGTCGGCCGACGTGCAGTCGTTTCTTCGAAAGTACTCGGGATTGACAAATAGCTGATGGCTACGAGTAGCAAAAGCTACATCGCGGACCGTTTGGCAAGAAATATACTCATGGTTCGTTTTCGTAATAAGCGCGCATCATTGTTATATTCTGTTTTTCAGGTGTGTTTTTCGCGGGATCGTATCTTTTTTTTTTAGAGCAGACAAAGTGTATACGAGAAACGTCGTTGTTCGATTTGTTAGGTAGAAATGTCCGGTTGAACGAACCCCTAGAACGAACCCCATGAGGTCGAATTATCTAAAGATAGATCAACAACGCGCCCTTGATTTCGGTGTAAAAAGGGACAGGGGATCACCTTACGAGGAGATACCATATCATTTGAAGTTGTCCCAATTTGATCAAAGGTCTAGTATTCTCGCGTACGATTTATTGTTGCGGTGTTACATTGTCAAACTGAATAAGTTCGAATCGCATTATGAATATCGTGGCGGATATAATGAACTTGTTCGCGCGATACTTGTTCTAAAGAACCCGACACTCGAAACCAGCGCATCGTTTACCAAAACGAACCCTGCTGTGTACCTTGCCCTTTCTCCAGCATCCCAGTGATTTCTCGTGGAAGTGCAGAGGTGTTCTCGGCTTCCAATAAGCGAGTATCATGTCAACATTTTCCTATACAAATTCCTTCTTTGACCTGCATTCGGATGCG
Source organism: Wyeomyia smithii (assembly GCF_029784165.1). Lineage (NCBI taxonomy): Eukaryota > Metazoa > Arthropoda > Insecta > Diptera > Culicidae > Wyeomyia > Wyeomyia smithii. The sequence goes on from NC_073695.1 coordinate 210,118,452, forward strand.
GCCGGCGCTGGTATTGCCTAATACAAAGATTAAGGTCACCAGTTTTTACACATTGAGGATGCATGTTGGTCCCAAACATCATCTATTGGTTCTCTGTGTAATTACAGCTGATCTGGCAATAACGGAGTAGCAACCGCGGGCGGTCAATCATGCTCATGCTCATGCTCTTGTTATCGTAGCCAGTTTTATGAAGTCCTTGTTTCGGATTTCACCAGTCTGCTTAGGCCATTTTCATTTTCAGATAAAACAATTAAAATAAAATTGAATCGACAACTTTCATCAGTAGTTATATGAATTTCAATAAAACATGATTCAAGTAACGTTTATATAATTGAGCGATTCTAGCTGAAACCAGGCCACTAGGTGCACAAGGTCTTTCTCGAATTTAATATAAATTCACATAGTTGTTAGAAATAGAGAAAAAGTGATAATGTCATTTTCGTTTGATCGAATTTGATGACCCCTCGGTCGCCAAGGAGTGAAACAGTTTCTGGAAAAGTTGAAATTCTAGCAAATCTTGATGTTGTATTTGAGCTATATCCCTGAAATTCGTTATGAAACCTAATACAAGAAGCACTTTTCTGTAAAGAGGAATGGTAGGGCTTTCATTCGGAGCGATCAGTCGCCATCTTGGATTATATCAGAAAAATACAATTTTGACCCTGTTCGCAACTACCGATTTTCAATCTAAGACAAGCATTTCAAAGCTGAGAAAAAATGTTTAAGATGCAATTAAAAAATTAGGTGAGCATCAGTGTATTCCTATATATTTCTGAATTATAATTTTAGAGCAGATTTGTAGAAGTTTGTTGCAATTCGTGAAAAATATACGTTGCTGGTTTATAGTTCTTGGTCCTGCGATTTCTAAAAACTAAACCATTGCGATATATAAACTTGGATCTACATTGAATAAACATACATATTCGCAGTTTTAGTATGAAATCTGCATCATTTTTATCTATTACCGTTTCCGCCAGTTCGATTATTCCGAAAGATTTCAAGTTTCTTCTAGCCGACATTCGAAAAATTGGCTTGTGATCGAAAAAATAATACTCTTATAGGGTAAACGCTCCATTATTCATCTCAACAGGTTGGTGCACCTATATTCATCTTATTTCTCTCATTTGTCCAATTTACCGTCAAATTTCTACAAATTTTTGAAAGTAAACCTATTTGCTTCTCGATTTTCTCAAGTGGCTAAAAGTTTTACGTTGAAAATATGGTAAAATTTGACGATAAATTGATCAAAAAGGCGTGATGAGATGAATATAGGTGCTGAGATGAATATGGGAGTGGTTCCCCTACATACTCCAGTGATTCTATGATCGTATTTTGTTCACCCTCTGGAATACTATCTTTTAAAATCATTTCATTTATTATTGAAATCGGTATTCTCAAATCGATATACGTTTGGGGTAATAAGCGTATAGTAATAGATAGTATAACAAAGGTTTCTGCACCACTAGGTGGATTAATTTAGGTTTTTTTATTTAAATAAAATTACGATGTACGTTTTTTCAAGTAATTGAAATAGGAATAGTAGAAGCTCATGAAACGAACACAAATCATGACCAAAAGGTGCAACTTTTTCTTATTTATTGCTAGCCTCGCATACCAACTGTAAAACATAAAGATAAACGATGCACAACAGCAAAAAATATTTAATTCCATGTAATCAGTCTCGCCGTTGTTGAGCTGAATACGGAGAAACAGTGCCAGCCAAGCACGGATCACTACTTTTTTAGCTTTCACGTTCTGCGAAATCCTAAGACTAGGGAAAGAACTTTCGTTATAATATTCGTTGGTTTTTTTTTTTCCAAAGCCCTCGCACGGTAAGAGAATAAAACGCGAAATATGTGTTCGACAACCAGTAATGTTTATACCATGTAAGTATGTTTGTATGTGCGTACGTGTACTCCCTGTTCTGTTTGTACGTGCCTTCAGTTCAAAGCTGTCTGAATAGTTATGGTTTGCCTTCCTATAATAAACTGAAAGGCTGCTTGGGGGAAACAAAGAAATGATAAATTGACAGAATTGATTTCATTTCAATGTTTGGTGTTTTCCTATTTGAAGTCAAGTGAAAGCGAACGAGGAATCCTTCATAACGGAAAAATTCCCAGAAGTATACAAGGCGCTTCCGGGTAGGCCAACTCATTTTGTATAGGTTAGTATTTTTTTCCTCGCTAAGCCACCCACGCTCCCGCTTGGCTTGAAAAGGGATTACCGATTCATAATAGCAACAAAGCTTCTCTCCAATCTAGTTTTCTTTTCCTATCGATATAGCCCATTGTTAAGCTTTGACCTATGGCAGATGAAGGACAGCGTCAATAGTGTAGGAGCGAGGCTTTGTCCTGAAACCTTGTCAGTTCGATTCAACGCGCATTTATTGTTGCCGATATTAGAATCATTTGATGTTGACAATTGAGTTGATGTATGCCAACTTATGACGCAGTATATAAATGGAATTGAATGTTTATAACCGATAGTTAACGTATGTACCTACAACTTGGTAGAGGCCGAGAGTTTTTTCAGTGTGGAAAGTAAAGCTCTAAATACTGTTGTTTGTTTTGATTTTTATTCTGAACACTCCAGTGAAATGAGAGTAGCTAACTGTTTAATTGACTTGAAGTCATTCGAAAATAATTCTCAATGTTGCTGGAACACGATAGTAATAGAGTGCCACTTTAGCGCTAAAACAGAACAGCGTGGATGGAGCTGATTCCTGCTCGATAAAGATGTTATGTTAAATTAAAATTTAACTTATCTTACTTTTCGCAAAGCTGGAAAAAAAACATCAAATTATGCGTTCTTTTTCGTTTACTCCGGAAGCAGAACAGCTTGGATATTCGGCAGAACACCTGTTTACTGTTGCCAGAAGCCGAAACCAAAGCAAAATTGAAGCTGTTACACTAACTCGAAGTACTACCAAGCACAACTTACAATTGGCCCTTCTTAGGGCCACAAGCACGATTATTCGAAGGCTAGATTATTCGGGGCTTGATTGTACGGAAAAAATGGTTCGATTACCTGGAGCCATTTCTTGACGTAGAACTACGTCTCTCAGAAAGTTCGGCTACATAGGAATGTAAAATGAAAATCTAAAACCGGAAAAAGGGAAAAATTAGACCTGTGCGCCCACCATATCATCGGCGGCGACGGCGTAGAAAAAATTTTATCTCGGCGGCGGCGGCGGCGTGTACCGGTGTGACACTAATTACCACTTCCAAAATATTGCGTATAATGTGTACACTCTCATGTTCGGGTTTTTTTATTTCAACATGAATGAATGAAAATATGTTCATCCGGGTTGACAGGATGTCAAAAAAAGAAATAAGAATGGTTAAGAATCAAGTAGACAAACAATTTAACAACCAGCAAAAAAATGACTATCGGCGCGATAAAAATTTCCTCGGCGGCGCGCCGACTCAAAGTCATCGGCGGCGACGGCGTGCGTAAAAGTGTCGGCGGCGGCGGCGCGGCGTGGCGGCGCACAGGACTAAAAATATGTCCAATTTTGAATTCTAATAAATTTGTTAGATTTCGATGGATTCGTTCTTGCAGAAATCGATTGGAAAATCTCCTAAGAATGCTCCCAAATGCAGAAAATTGTAATTTCATCATTCTTACTATTGTACTATTGAAAATTGTCAAGTCTTTTTAAAAAGCAAGTTGCAAAGCACGGTCGACAGAATTAAAGACCTAGTAATTCGGAATGTACTATGTGGTTTATATAAGAGCCTATTTCGAATGAAACTGTTCATATTTGTTCTAGGCAGCTACTATAACAATCCTTACTTAACAGCAGCTGTGGCAGCGGATAGCATCAACAACAGCAATGATATAGCAGCAACAATGGCAGGTTTAGCGGGTGCAGCGACACTTCCTCTAGTAAAAGCTGCTTTTGTGCAGTAGCGAGCAGGTTCATTAGTCGGCACTTCATCTAATGAAAAGTTGCCGTATTTTCAGTTCAAAAACAGCTTCAAACTGTGTTATCAGAAATATGCCTTAAGCCCCCTCTGTCGGGGTAGCACACAGATGCGATCAACATTATATCCAATATGAAATTGAAAACTTGTGCTAAATTGTGCTTATAAGAACAACAAACAAATTATTGAAGATTTAATATTTTCTCGTTTTGCGCTAGAATCAAAATTAAAATCTTATTTCAATCTGCATGCACTCTGACTGTTGGAACGTTGTATAGTGTCTGTTCAATTCCTGATCTGTGATGTATGTGCAAACTGAAGTTCGGTAGCATTTCAACTCCTCTTTGACACAAAATTTTAAACATTTTCAATACAATTAATGTAACAAACAACCTTATGTAGTTCATCGTCAACCTTGCGGTTGTTGCTTTGCATACAACCATTGTGATTTTTTTTCTTTTATTTCGAACTTTGTTTACATTTCTGACGTTTGTTTTCCCGTCGTTTCATTTCAAAAATGCAAAATTTGATGCAGTATTTTGTGCTATATGCAGCGTAGTTAACTCAATGCATAAAAAGGGGTGACACGAATGATTAATCTCATTATTTAATTTTTTATCGACATATACTCACATATTTACCGCGTTCGATAGTCATTTTAACTACGAAATGACTATTCTCGATGCGAAAAAAAACATCAATGAAAAATCAGCTCGATTATCCTAGGATTTCGGTTAACCGGAGTGAAATATTTTTCAAAACTCCAGATGATCAGGTCCGACCCGTATTCTGCTAGACATTTTGAACAACTTAGCACCTGGTAAAGTTCTAAGCTTAGTTGAAATTTTCTTCTAAGTGTTTATTTTTCGAATACTGCCAGTACAGTTATTGGCAAACAAATGTCTCGTTTTCTGTTTCTCATTCTACGGTCTACAAGGCCTCTCCTTTTCAAAAAGTTTTTTTTCAAAACCTGGTATAAATGGCCCCAATTTCCGGTAAGCCGAGTCTATCGCCTGCTGGTCGAAGAAAATTGCTTCGATTCTGAAGCACCCATCTATCTGCTAGCTGTTATAAAATACTTAGTAGCTGATGAAGTTTTGAAAATTATAAAAAATGTTACCGCGTTAACAACAGAACGAGAATCATCTCACGTCATATGTCAATCTGCAATAACAAAATTGACGGGGGTCACTATTGCGACACACCAACGACCCTTCTAAGCGACCTAGAATCGTTTGATTGTGAAGTAGTTAAAAAATTTCTACCCCTTGCCAAAACAATTCGGAAAAAGTAGATAAAACCCGATTTTATTCACAGCACTGTAGTACTGGACTTTCCAGTTGATCTCGAGGCACGATGCTGGTCTAGCAAGCCTGGTTTACGATTTTCGTTTTTTTATACTTAATAGACCCATATAAGTTCAACGAGAACATAAAGTCTATTTTTTTGGTAGTTTCTAATGTTTTCCTCCAAACTATGAATTTCGAGCTGTGCCAATTTTGAAAGAAAACGACGATACAGTGGGGTCTGTGTAATTTGTAATTTGTAAAAATCGTGTGAAAAATCACTATTCTGTAAATAGATCCTATTAAAAATAATAATACGTAAGTGAATAAATGCTTCAAAAATTAATCAAAATAGGGAACAAAACACACAAAATGCTTCCATAGTGCATCCAAAATAAAAATTCATTGAAATTCGGGGCAATAACTTTTCCATAATGATTTTGCTATATTTTCAAGCTTTAGCATTCGTTCCTTAATAAAAAGTTAATCGCAACGACCTTACAATCATGAATGTTTTTTGCTTCTTTTTCCAGAGTTAACGAAAAATGCATATTATTTGATAACTAGTTGGCCCGTAGTGGCCAGCCACTTTCAAATGCATTTTGAACTATGAAAAGTTAATATTTAATCTAAAATAAAATTATTTTTTTATTATCGAGTTGAAGTTCAATAAGTAACTAAGACACTATCGACAATTCGATGCAGATGGCCAGCGCTGGTTTAAAACTTAATTAATTATCTAACTGCGATAAATCCTTCGTTCAGTAGATCGTGGAGTGATTGCTTACTCGAAAACGAATCTGCATCTCGCTTCTCATACGGATCCACTGCACAGCTGTTTTCTCCAATATCTAAAGACTTTTTCTCCATTATTTGATTATTTTCCAAAAAATGTTTTCTAACGATTTTTTTTTTAAATTTCATAACTTGAATAATAGTTCATTTTCTCAATTGTTTAATGTTTCATAAGTTATATTCAAACTAAACTTACAAAATAACTAAAAGTGAATGTGATTGAAAAAAAAAAAAAAAAACATTACAAAAACCATTGCTAATGAAAAAATACTGGATTGCTCAAAAAAATATTCACACATGCCAAATTTTGTCTCTGCAATTTGTTATCAACAATAGCAAAGCTTGGAATAACAAAGTACTGTCCTTTTTTAATCATTGATGGGTAGTTCAAATCCCTCTCTAATACTCCGATATAACTTCACACATGATAAATGACGCGCATGAAACATCTGTCATCTGCGTTCCATCACAGAAACCTTTTATAGTGTTGCGTTACAACATAACAATCCTCTTCCCATCACCACCACCTTGGTCTACTTCTTTGTTTTCGTCTTGTTCTACATAGGCAAACAAATATTATTTGATAAAAAATAAAAAAAGTTGGCTTACTGTAGCGCATTTGCAGGATAGTAGATAAACCTATGTTTAATTTTTAAAACTTTGAAAATTTTACGTCGATATATCAAAATATCTTAAATCAAAACTGTTGATCAGATTTTACATAATGTTCAAAAATAATGGACAATAGCTTAACCCGATCCCGGCGGAGAGAAATCTGTTTTTACCTCAAAAAATGAACTTCAAACTCTTATTACTCATCAACTGTAAACAATATAACACTAACTGTATTGCAAATTAAAGATCAATCTGTACCTTACTGAATAATTTCACCGTGAAAGTTTTCAAGTATAATTGTTGAACTTGAATCAAAGTTTTAATGTCTCTCGTCGGGAATGGGTTTATCTTATACTCTAAGTTTTTTTTGAAACAGCTAAAATTTTCACGTATCAGCAAAATAATTATCCCTTTCTCCGTGCATCGTGAACGTCGTAGTATACTTAAAGAATTAATTTGGGGAACAATATGTGCAGCATGTCTTGTGTAGGTTAAATGTCTTTTCTGTTTTGAAAAATATCGAAAAAAATTATATTGCTTTATCTTTGAGTACAACTTCTTGAGAACATTTTTGTAAATTTTGTTAGAGTTTTGAGTAATAGGGAGAAAGTTGGATAGATTTCAAGTGCGGCTTGTCACGCACCATAAGCTAAACTTGAAACTCGATATGATGTTTTGCATAAAATGGCTTTGGCGAGTTACAGCCGGTTTTCTTCAATTTTTTAAAAATGTTCGTTATTAACGTCTTCGGTCAACTTTTTGCTATCGATTAACTGTACTATTAAAGATTTACAATTTCAATGCATATAAAAATTGCTACACACTTTAAAAAAAACCAAACTGCCCTTTTTCTTGAGCAAAAAGGTTTATAATCCCCATTATTTCCTTGACTTTTTCATAGTATATCCTCAATGAACTACAACAGGTACTGCCTTATTTCATCACTTGACAACCTAATTTTGATGGTAATGCCATGACATTACAGAACTTATTGGACATGTAACTATAAAATAACGTTCATAATTAACCGACAGTGGTTTGGCTAACTTTAAATTTCATTTACATGCTTGATATCTTTGATACTATATCTTTCTTACATCCTAAAATTGCCTTCCGCTCTTCATTACGTTTTTGGCGGTTTTTGTCGATGCACCTGCATCAGAACCTATAGCCATGTGCTAATTTAACACGTGTGCCGAATATTAGTTAAGACGCAGTTAGCTTTGGTTTCCTTACGACTGGCTTCATACCAGTCGAGAGGAGGTGAGTGGAGGACTAAAAGCAAAGGTAACTTGTAGTCAGAACAGGAGTGTTTGCGTTGCTTCCCACAAAAAAATAACAAAGTTTAAGCAGGTATTAGACGAAGCAAATATTTGCTATTTTTCAATACAGATTTAATTTTGTGCAAATAAAAATCGTACCAAAAATAGCAAATATTTGCTTCGTCTAATACCTGCTTTAGTGTACCTCAGCTTCAGAGTTTGCTTGGGAAAAAGGCAATCTGAGTAACTTTCGTTTGTCGTGCGCGTGACTGAAAGACAAGCAAACTATACATATTCCGATAACAGAAATTTTGGAGCACATGTTTTGCAAATATACGGTGATTCGATTAAAAAACAAAAGACTTATTTTCAAGCACCATACGATTGATTTTTTCTTTTGATTTACATTCTATCAGATTTACTTATACAGTCAGGTTTTTTTTACGTACCTCGTAAAAAAAACCGCGTTAATTCGAAAATCCGTGTAAAAAAACCGCGCTAATTCAAAAATCCGCGTAAAAAAACCGCGTTAATTAAAAAATCCGCGTAAAAAAAACCATGTTTTTTTTTTAAATCAGCGTAAAGTATTCCAGCAAGAAGGGCTTTAGAAAAAACCTTAGACGCTCTAGAACCAGTATTTAAAATTGTCCTCTTTGACGGTCATTCCGGATCTTTCGGTGGCCGGAGAGTATTTTTTGAACTAAGTCTTTTACTAGATAAACACTCAAACGTTACTGGTTCCAAAATCACGTTAATTCGGAATTTCGCGAAAATTTTTTTGAATTAGCGCGGTTTCGCGTAAAAAAAACCGCATTGATTCAAAAATCCGCGTAAAAAAAACCGCGTTAATTCAAAAATCCGCGTAAAAAAAACTGCGTTAATTCAAAAATCCGCGTAAAAAAACCTCGTAAAAAATCCGCGTATAAAAAACCGCGTAAAAAAAACCTGACTGTACTAAACTTATTCGATATCACGTAAAACAAGTCATCCAAATCGTATAAAAGTAATCCGCGTTATTCTAAAAAGTAGGAGGTTGTATCCAAGACACGACCGCATAACTGACGTAGAACTACGCTCACTATTGACAAACGCATTGCTGTAGGTGTTTCATTGATGAGTCATAAAGTCTACACGCAAAAGTTCAAGCTTTAATCATCCAATGTGTCCTTTCAATTCGCACAGAATTCGCTCTGACTTCGCACAACCAATGCGTGATACGCATAACGCAAAAGTTGTGAAAGGAATACATTGAAATCAGAATATGTAACTTCGTAAACTTCGGCTTCGGGCGAACGATCAGTTTCAAGGCGCTCAAAAAACCGTTCTTTACTTTCGCGAGCCCGTGCGTATCAACGCCTCGTGCATCCCTAAAAATCGTCAGCAACCGAAACAGCCAATGGCGAGCCTTGTTGCCGCGGAAGTTATTGACGCTGGTGCCAGTAACGCAGAACCGAATGTATGTGAATGAACCAGAGTCATAATTAAATGCAAAATGTTTTGGACTAATCTCATGTTTTTGTTTATTGTTAATGATTGAATGATGTTTTCAAATTACCTGGTTCATGAAAGTGAATCAATCAGACAATAATTTCTTCAATGGACTTATCAGTATTGATTGCTGGTTGCACTGTTTTAACGATGCCAACCTTCTGAACATCGGCTGATGCTTTATAAGTGTAGTGGTTTGGAGCTGCGCAATACATTCAAAATACGCTAGAGCATCAAATGCGTTATGCCCAACGCACAGGCGTTGTACTGGTTCCAATTTTAATCAGTGAATGCGCTAATTTCGCTCATAAATTATCTGGTTACACACACTCCAACTTTTGCGTGTACTAATGCTTGCTTTGTGCTGCCTCAACAGTGGGGGAATAAAGACACTGAAAACACGAGCTGTAAAAGCTGTTTCACAACCTGTAAATTAGACGGCTGCTACAGATTTAAATTGCTACTATCCAGCACAGATTGCTCACTTGAGTTGTCAAAAAATTATTAACCTTCAAATATTTGTTTATTTGCCTTGAGAAAGGCATTTTGCTGCTCAAAATTGGATTTGCTGATGGCAACTGATGATGATTGATTTGATTTAAAGGCAGCCACAGGCGCAACCCGCTGCTATCCACTGCAATCCGCTGTTACTGAGTGCTGATATCTGCTGCTACTGCTGACAACTAGCCAACTCACCTTCCGACTAATAAATGTAGTAGCTGATTTTACCAGAAACACTCTTTTACAACCGAAGGTTGCTACGAAATGCGCCACGCCTTTCTGTTCAGTTTTATTGATTTTTGTCCACAGCGAATAAACACCGATGGTGCTTTTACACACCCAACTATTTTAACCCGTATCGTGTTGCGGTTTGTAACCATCGAGCGATTTCGTTTGCTCGCTGTTGCGTGTTGCATCGTATTGCAAGTGAGCAACGGAGACGACGAAATTTTATTCATGCTGATTGATTGAATCGACTTCAATTTATTCCTGTAAAGTCGAATTAATCATCTTTGTTAAGGCGTTCAAACAGAACAGGGCAGTTTGTTGTTCAAAATTGATAATGCTGATCGCAGCCTTTGTGCTGCCACAACAGTGGGGGAACTAACTAAATGGAGTAAAAATTAGACAACTACAACAGAATTCGATTGCTCCCGCACAGAATGTCTGCTTGTGTTGATGCCAGAAAATTATTAACCTTCAATTACTTGTTTATTTGCCTTGAAAAAGGCATTTTGCTGTTCCAAATCGATTGCTTATCGCAACCTTTGTGCTGTTCTGATAGTGGGGAGTAAGGCACTCTGACAACATGCACCTTGAAATTTGTTTTTACATTCAGTAAAATAGAAGGCCGCGACAAAATTTGATTGTTTAGATTCAGCACAGAATGCTGGCTTGTGTTTTATAAAAATATTACCATTCAATTACTTGTTTATTTGCCTTGAAGAAGGCATTTTGATTTTCCAAATCGGATATGCTGATGGGGGAATAACGGCACACTGACCACACACGTTGAAAGGTAACGAACTGCTACAGAGACATGTGACCAACCGTTCAAGTACTATGTTCAATCCGAATACAAATTCGGAAACCCAGCTACTAGCGCAACCTGCTGCAGCTGCTACAGACTGTCCATCCGGTTCGCCTTCCACCTCAAAAATGTAGCTAGTTTTACCAGAAACACTCTTTTATAACCGAAGGGTGCTTAGAATTAGGCCACGCCTTTCTGTTCAGTTGTCTAATTCTCTTATATTCTTTAGACATAATTATTCCACAATTCGCATTCGATATTTGTTTCCAGCGAATAAACACCAATGGTGCTCTCACACACGCAACGATTTTAACCCGTATCGTGTTGCGGTTTCTAACATCAAGCGATTTCGTTGGCTCGCTGTTGCGTGTTGCATCATGTTGCAACTGAGCAGCTGGGAAACGACGAAATTCTGTTCATGCTGTTTGATAGAATCGACTTCATATCAGTTCTGCATAGTCGAATTAACTGCCTTTGAAAATGCGTTCAAACAGTGCAGTTTGTTGCTTAAAATCGGTTATGCTGATCGCAGCCTCTGTGCTACCCCAATAGTGGGGTATTAACTAAATAAAGTAAAATTTATACAACTACAACAGTATTTGATTGCAGTGATCCCGCAAAGAATGTTTGCTTGTGTTGATGCAAGAAAACTATTAACCTTCAATTACTTGATTATTTGCCTTGAAAAAGGCATTTTACTGATCAAGAACGGGTATTGATCGTAACCTTTGAGCAGCCTCAACAGTGAAGAAATAAAGACACTAAAAACACGAACTGTAAAAGCTGTTTCACAATCAGTAAATTAGACGGCCGCGACAGATTTAAATTGCTAGGATCTAGCACAGAACGCTTGCTTACGTTGTCAAAAATTATCAACTTTCAATGACTTGTTTATTTGCCTTGAAAAAGGCATTTTGCTGTTTAAAACTAGATTTGCTGATGGTAATTATTATGCTGCCCCAACAGTGGGTGAATAGTGGCAGTCTAGCGACGCTGAGAAAAACCGCGCTGCTCCTGAGACATTGTGACCAATCCGCTGTTACTACTAAGTGCTGATATCTGCCTGCTGCTGCCAACGTTGTGGATGATCCAGCCAGCTCCCCTTCCGACTAATGAATGTAGCTGATTTTACCAAAAACACTTTTTTATAGCCGAAAGTTGCTACGAAATAGGCCACGCCTTTCCGTTCTGTTTCCCATTCTGTAATATTCTTTAGACGAATTGTTCCACGATTCGCATTTGATTTTTGTATTAGGTGAATAAACACCGATGGTGCTCTCATGCACGCAACGATTTTAACCCGTTTCGTATTACGGCTTGTAATCAAGTAAGCGATTTCGTTTGCTCGCTGTTGCGTGTTGCATCATGTTGCAACTAAGCAGCTGGGAGACGACGAAATTCTCTCCATGCTGATTGATTGAATCGACTTCATATCAGTTCTGCATAGTCGAATGAACTGCTTTTGAAAATGCGTTCAAAAAGTGCAGTTTGTTGCTTAAAATCGGTTATGCTGATCGCAGCCTCTGTGCTGCCCCAACAGTGGGGAGGATAAGGTAAATAAATAAAGTAATTTTTTTTACCGCGACAGAATTTGATTGCTAGAATCCATGATTGTGCAGACAGCATGATTGTGTTATTGTCAAAAATTATTAACCTTCAATTACTTGATTATTCGCCTTGAGAAAGGCATTTCGCTGTTCAAACTCTGTAAAAGCTGTTTCCGCATTCAGTAAATAAGACGGCCACGACAGATTGTGTTCTCTTGGATTTAGCACAGAATGTGCTGTTGCCAAGATGAAGCAAAACTTTATTGCGGGCAGAAGACCGAAGCGCTTAACTGGCAAATCGAGACGTTTGATGCTACCTCACTACTGCTATGTACTGTGATTTGTGTACTGGCGCAACCCGCTACTGCAGCTAACTAGTTATACTATTCTGTCGACCTTTTTAGGGAAAGGCAGCGAGTGACCAATCAGAGGACGTAATTTTCGTTTAAACAAGGCTTGACAATTATCAATAGTACAATTGTTTGCATAATCAATCAACAATTTTTTACCTTTGGGTGGATGCGTGTATAATTTTCCAAACAATTGCTGCAAAAATGAAGGAAATCGGTTGGAAACAAACCGATTTATAAGCATTTAAAAAGGGACATTTTTCGTCCCCTTTTCGTTCATAGTTTTCCTATTTACATCCCAATGTGGTAGGCTAAAGAAAAACGTAGTTCTACGTCAAAAATTGTAGGATTTAGAAAGAGTATTTGTATATCATATTAACACCAAATCAGTAGAAGACACTAAAAGAATAATTTCTACAGGGATCAAGTTACTGTAAAAATATGTATAAAATATGTTTTCTTCAATTGTATACAAGGCAGTAAAGATATATTGAACGGGACAAACATTTCAATCAATTTTGTAGAGTGATTATGATAGTAGGGGTACTGGGGGTAAGCCCGGCACTGAGAGTAAGACCGTCACCCCTAGGATTTTACTAGAAAACGCTAATTAACTGTGTTTTGGAATATGTGAAGTGTTGCTATTTAATATTTCAGACATTTTAAGACACAACGAAGCCACCGTGAAACGTCATACGTCAAAATAATAGAAAAAACATGGGCTACTGCAGCTGATGCGTAAACGGATGTGATTTTTCGTGAGTGGAACTTAAGCTTTTATTCATTTGAAAAGACTAAAATAATTTTTCGTTGCTCTACAATCTATTGCCTGTATTGTTAGCAATCACAGGAATTCGATATGAGGTAAATTAAAGCGATAAACTTGTAGAAATACTCTTTTTAAAAAAATGTGTGCTGTCGGGGTAACACCGTCACCCAGTGAGTAGGGTAAGCCCGACATGGTCTGAGGCTAGTTGGATGTTACTGACACATATTTCTCATCTATTACCAATGTTTTGCTGCTAAATAAATTAATTATTCGACTTAGAACCATGCACTCAAGCTCTTCTGTCATTTATGAATGATTCCAAGGGTTATAAGAGGTGTCAAATGTACTGAATCAAGTCACAAAACTGACCGCTTTCCCGGTGGTATTTGAAATATTCTCTGGTGAGGTCAATGTGATCCTGGCTTGGTTAAACTAGTTAATGATATGATTTAAAGTGTCACATGATAGGCTTGCCGAGTATCAAATTCTTTCCTTGTTTATAAATAATGTTCACCGGAACTTGTTCCGGCAATCTCCCCAGAACCAGCTAACCGACAACAACTAAATTCAACAGTAACATACAAAAATGTAAGATCTTTCATTTGGCGGTTTCCGAACTCAAATTGGTTCAGTTAATTCGAGTAAATTCATGAACAAACTTAGGTGCCGGTGTTACCCCAAAGGGGTGCCGCTTTCACCCGCACTGATTGCTAAACGTCGTTTTTATCTTAGTTTCAAAACTTCACTATTCCTTGTTAAATAACAGTTTGAAAGTACTGAAAACCTTCAAATCTTGCAGAAAACAATCTGGGCAATGATTCTGTGACAGAAATATAATAATATTCGCCAACAAGTGCTACTAAAGAATCATTTTCCTTAGGGGGCCGGGCTTACCCCCAGTACCCCTTATTCATCCTATGCAGGTTCCGTCGGCTAGTTGTTGATTTAATATGATCTGAGGATGTACAAGAAACTATATTTTTCGTTATTTTGCGCTAACTCGGTAGCTATCTTTTTCATGTCTTCTACAGAGTTGTGTTCTTTGATTATGTACAAATACATGCTGAACTTTATTGTCTTCTAAAAGCTACGCTTGAAAAATCGAATTTCAAGGACTAGTCTGATACGAGACGATGTATCTTCAAAACAAGAGAAGTTAGAAGAAGCAAATCTTCAATAAAGTTTTTCTGGTAACGTTATCTACAACTTTGCTGAAGACATCTTTTCTTTAAAGTTTAAGAATGAAAATATCGGTTTTTCAACGACACTAGCGGTGGAGATACAAAAAAAAATCGCCATAGTGTCCTTGGCAAAGTTGTAGATAATAATTTTGTCCTTCCATAAACAAATGTTCCCTGTGAAGAAAAATTTATTTTTTTTTCTAAAAATCATAACTTTTTTTTGTTCTTCCATGATTGGACTTTTCGGTTTCATTGTTTAGGTAATCTTTTGTAGTTTTTATAAAAAACAAATTTTTAAAAAATGAGCGCTTTTAGATACCTAATTAATTTTTAATTTTTCCTTTAACTTTTGAAGTAGAATACTTCTCTCAGGAAGTTCGGCTACATAGGGATGTGAAATGAAAATCTAAAACCGAAAAAAGTGAAAAATATGTCCAATTTCAAATGCTAATAAATCGGTTAGTATTCGATGAACTTCCTTCGTTCTTGCAGCAATAGATTGGAAAATCTTCTAAGATTCTTCCCAAATGAAGATAATTGTGATTTTATTATTCACACTATTGTACTATTGAAAATAGTCAAGCCTTGTCAAAACGAAAAATTCGACCTCTGATTGGTCGTTATATGCTTGCTTCCCAAGCACGGTCGACAGAATCATATACCTTGCAATTGAAAACATGCTATTTGGCCTATATAAGAGCCTGTTTCAGCCGGAGCCGCTCATAATAGACAGCTCATAATAGACAGCGACAACAGCAGTCGTCCTTCCTTAGCAGCAGCACTAGCCCTGTGGTTGTACACCACGTCTCAGGAGCAGCGCGGTTTTTCTCAGCGAGTGTCACCAGACAGCCATTATTCCCCCCGTGTTGGGGCAGCATGATAATTGCCATCAGGAAATCCAATTTCGGAAATCAAAATGCCTTTTTTAAGGCAAATAAACAAGTCATTGAAAGTTAATAATTTTTGTCAACGCAAGCAAGCATTCTGTGTTGCATCCTAGCAATTCAAATTTGTCGCACCCGTCTAATTGACTGAATGTGAAATAGCTTCCACAGTGCATGTTGTCCGTGTATCTTAATTCCACAAATGTTAGGGCAGTTCAAAGGTTGTAATTAGCAACCGATTTTGAACCGCAACATGCTTTTTTCAAGGCAAATAAAAAAATAATTGAAGGTTAATAATTTTCTGGCATCAACACAAGCAGACATTCTGTGCGGAATGCAATCAAATTCTGTTGTAGTTGTCTAATTTGCACTTTATTTAGTAAACCCCCCACTGTAGGGGCAGCGCAAAGGCGCGATCAGCATAACCGACATTGAATAATTAACTGCCCTGTTAGTACGCATTCACAAAAGCAGTTAGTTCGACTATGCAGAGCTAATATGAAGTCGATTCAATCAATCAGTATAAACAGAATTTCGTCGTCTCCCAGCTGCCAAGTTGCAACATGATGCAACACGCAACAGCGAGCAAACGAAATCGCTTGATGTTACAAACCGCAATAAGATACGGGTTAAAACCGTTGCGTGTGTGACTGACACGCAAGCAGCCGGGTTATCTTTCTTGTAAAAGTATTCTACTTCAACCTTGCGGTCGTGGCTTTGCATACAACCTTCTTGTGATTTTTTTCAAAAAAAAGTGTATTTTTTTGGAAATACTAAATTGTTATCTACAACTTTGCCGAAGACGTCATACCGATCAAACAAACCGTTTTATCTCTAAAAATATTTGTAATTATCAATACCTTCCCAAAACAGCATTTTTCATAAAATGTTAAAAATGTTAAAAATCCTAAAAATGTTAAAAATGTTGAAACTGTTGAAGAGAATGTTAAAAATGTTAAATATGTTGAGAATGTTAAAAATGTTAAAAATGTTAAGAACGTTAAACATGTTAAAAATGTTGAAAATGTTAAAAATGTTAAAAATGTTAAAAATGTTAAAAATGTTAAAAATGTTAAAAATGTTAAAAATGTTAAAAATGTTAACAACGTTAAAAATGTTAAAAATGTTAAAAATGTTAAAAATGTTAAAAATGTTAAAAATGTTAAAAATGTTAAAAATGTTAAAAATGTTAAAAATGTTAAAAATGTTAAAAATGTTAAAAATGTTAAAAATGTTAAAAATGTTAAAAATGTTAAAAATGTTAAAAATGTTAAAAATGTTAAAAATGTTAAAATTGTTAAAATGTTAAGAACGTTAAACGTGTTGAAAATGTTAAAAATGTTAAGAATGTTAGAAATGTCAAAAATGTTAAAAATATTACAAATGTTTATTCAATAAAAAATGATCGATTTATGTTTTGCGAATTTCCAGATCGTTTAGCATAATCGTTCTTTCACTTTCTAATTTAATCAAAGTTCCTGATATTTAACATTTTACTGATGGCAGAATGGCTTAGAACTTCTGATGTGAATATTGAAAATTATTGTTTAAGTAAACTTTCCACATAAAACTATGTAGATATAACTTTCCTTAATACAACAGATAGAAGTTTGACGTCCTAGAAAAAGCATATGTTGTATATATATATATATATATATATATATATATATATATATATATATATATATATATATATATATATATATATATATATATATATATATATATATATATATATATATATATATATATATATATATATATATATATATATATATTCTTCATATCACTTTTAGGTGTATTAATCACCAAATCGTCCAATTCAAAAGAAGCACAATAAAATATAGGAAGCTTTTCCAAATAAAGTATATCATTAAAATCAAATGAACGCCAATTATTTAAAGCCCGAAATCAGCAAAATAAAACACAGTGCACCGTCTTAGAATTTTCTATGTGAAAACACCAATAGCCATGCGCCTCCACTTTAGTTTTTATGGAGACATCATTGATGGACTGGATAAATTTCAATTGCGCGCAAAAAAAAATTAATTAATTTAAACATACCAATTAACTATAAAAATAGTTTGAAGTTTAGTACCTTCTTTTGGCATGAATGATGAGTTATCGAATTCTAGGGGAAAAAAAGACTTATTCATTTTGCAGAATAAAAACATCTGTTCCCCAGTTCATACAAATTCCGAGTATTTTTCCCGTGGTACAACATAATGACAATACAAAGGGTGTTTTTGTTGACAGTTTTGTTACAACCTTGTTCTTTGAAGTTGAAAACATCTTCTATTTATATAGTTCTTTATTTATATTTGTTCACGAATTGTATGATGAGAGGGATTAGGTAGTTCTTTTGTGCCATCACCAAAACCAAGCTTCACACCAGCTAGCTGTCGGTATTTGTATTTATGTGTTAAAGAAGCTTATTCACCTAGATCCAACAATCGGATCCAGCAACGGTGGCCAAGATCAAAATAACAACAACGACGAACGACAACAATACAAAGGAACTTCGATGAAATGTGTTTCAAGTTATAGCATTGAAAAGGAGAAAAATAGAGTAAGCAGTAATCGTGTCAGAAATCCCTCAAGGTGGTTTTCAGTGCATAGTTAAAAAGGCAAAAGTAAACCAAATTACAGCTATCAACGAGTATGTTGAGCAGTAATGACAGTCTGTTGCACATAATCTGAATACATTATCCGGTCCCTCTAATCGCTGTTTTCAGATATGTACGGTGACTTGCCAACAGGACGAAACTTTCTCTTTCGCCCCAAACTTTTGAGCAACAGTACAACGGGCCATTACGTTTTATTTCATAACGTAAACGCGACCCCATGCCGAGAGATAGAATCGAAATTCCACTTTTAAACCAGCGCCATTGCAACTGCATTCCGTTCCAGCAGCAGCCGACTGTGAGCTACTGTCATACGATTCCGGACCGCACCAGAGCAAAGAACAGAAAATACGACTTGCTGCCTAGAGCCGGAAAGCACTTCCGCAGGGAGTGTTGGCTTTCTCAATTCCATTGCATCCCGCCGGTCTCTTATAAGACTCTTCCGGAATCGATACGTCTTGTGCCCTGCCCTCCCGCTAACGCTGCACGGGGCCACTGCAGTTGGTGGTGTCGAGCTCTTTTTCTGAGCGTTCTGGATTCGAAATATTCTATTGAAGGTCTTTCCCAGCGTGTCTCCATGCAGTCGTCCATGCCGATGTGTATACGGGACAAACGGCTCTCGCTCGGTAGTGCAATCACGTTTGCCCATATGACGGAAATTCCGTACACCGGACCTTGCCGAACGTGACTCGTGCCGAAGCGATGCAGTGCAATGCTGCAATTGGATTGTTTCAGTCGAAAAATTGGACGAATTTGTGCCGAGTTTGTGGTTTTCCCCATTTGTAAGGAAAATTGGCATTCTGATTTCGGGGTCCCGAGAAACGAAACGGATGATGGTGTGAGTCGAATGCTTGCTTGAGTGGTACTATTTTTCACTCAATAGGCAACTGATTGACTTCAGGAAATTCGATTTTTCTGTCGTCTTGCTGCTCTTACAGAGTGAAACGGGCTTTTAGTAAAAACTATTCCTTGAATAGTGAACTCGTGGGCGTCTCACTTGAAAACTTTCACATTTAAATTGATATTTAATTGCGCGTGGTCGAACTATCATAAAACCGACCATTTGTGGCTTGGAATCTGTTCATCACTGTGCAAACACTTGGAGCCAAAACTACCAGTTTCATGCAATAAATGAGGTGATTTCGAACGAGCAACGATTTGAATAATTCGAGAAATTATTCAGTATCACTGACAAAGCAGAGGACCGCCCGCCTCTCTGCTCTGGCAACGGCGTGTACATAACATTTAAACCATGCAAAACCGATGCAAAATTATTCGGTTTCAAAGCTTGATTGGCGCCGGAGATGGTTGGGAAAATATTTACTCTGTGTATCGTCCATGGACGCTGGATAGTATCGTTCCCATATTTTATCTGCGCAAATGTGTGAACAATGAGGCTAGAAATTTTACCGCCAGATTTTGCCGCATGATATATCTCCAGTGGGAGGAGCTGCTGTGATCCGCACTCCATTGAACACTGGGACATCGAATAAACTTGGTTGGTTCACATTCCATTTCAAAATAATAAAATGATAGCAATTTTATTGACGTTACAGAATTTACGGGAGGCTATTCCAGTTTGTTGCCAGATCAAACAAGAAAATGTCGAAATGTCAGTTACAACAGGCGCTGGATTCTTAGAAATGTCCGAAAGCAGAAACAACGCACAGTAAAATAATTTATTTGTTACACAGCTTTTCGACTCAAGACACATTCCGTGCTGGCTGCTGCAATGCGCTACAACGAAGCAAAATTCCAGCGGCCCACAATTTACCCGGAAAAAACGTATAAATCATTTCGTCTTCTGGCAAGGGACATGAATGGGACGCTCTGCTGGACTGCTGGCGTGCTCAATCATTCCATCAGTTTTGGTTCCAGAAAAGGTTAATAGTTACTTCACTATCATCACGACTCGGTTGTCGGAGCTTTCCTACCGTGAACAAATTGGTAGCGTTGAATTTTATTGAATTGGCCAATTTCTCAGTCGTTGACAGCACCAGATTTAAGTGAAATTTTGCGAAATTGGTAACAATAGTAACTGAGGCAAGCTGTGAGCTGTTGAGTTTTTTACTCTCAAATATTAGTATGTTCATCATTAAAAATGAATTATTCTCATATGCGAAACACTAGACTCGCTCAACCGCCAGGAGTAAGAGAATATCGATTCAAAACAATAATAGACCCAGCGACAGTTTACAAAAAGACAACTTTGCAAAACATAACAGTGATGTATTATTCATTGTACCATAGGCTTCATCGCTCCCTAAAGCATCTCTTTTTTTGTTCAAAATTCGATTCGCATAACCAACGTTTAAGCAAACCATACGACCATTCGCATAGACGAGACATGCAGCACTGCACATGCCCCAAGGGGGTGAAGAAACTGTTCCAAAAGCCACGAAGCCATCCACCCCTGAATAAACATTTTTAATTTCGAAACAATTTCTCAACCGACAGCCGTGTCGTCGTATTGTTCCGTTTGGTTCCCTCAGCTTTCAGCAGCACACCACTTACTGGCTACTCGGCCGTGAGACAACCGCTGCTGTGTCAGATGGAAATTTTATGTGAGTGTGTGTGTGCGCTCATATGTGATAGCGAAAGCACTTCCCCCGATGGCTGTACAAAAGCGCAACTTTTACACTGTGCCCCAGAATGAAGGACATGTGCAAACACCAACCAAACTTCCAGGGCAAAAAGTGCTAGACAAACTTTCCAGCGGTGACCGACACTCTTCTAACTAACTCTCAGTTCGTCGTCTAGTTCTGCTATGACATGATAGGTTTCGCTTGTGTTCCACTTCGCTTATGCACTCAAGCGCGCTCGCTAAGAAGTCAACCGGTTGAAGGATGCCCGGCTCCGAAAAGTATGGGATTAGCAAACAAACCACTTATTTAGACGTTCCACTGCAGCGCACCGGATGAATCGTCTCTGCTATCAGTGGTGAAACACAGTCGGGACATTTGTTTTGTGTCATGAATTGTTTTTAAAGGCGGACTTGCGTAAGTGCCGGCAACTGCTAGAGAGGTGTGTAGAACCAGACCGGCAAAAGTTTCTCTCGTAGAACACACGTATCTGGAGGTACAACTTCACACTTTTATTGACACAGTTTATGTCTCCGGAGCTCTACCTCCCTTGAGAATGTGTGCTTTTGGCTTATGTTTGTTTGCGGATAGTGCGGTTCCGGGTCGCCTCGGATGCCTGAATAAATATTTCTGGTTTTGGTACCGGGTTTATTTATATACAGAATATGTTTTATTATTTCAAGCATTAGTATTTTTGATTTTTTTATGATAATGCTTGAGAAATTGTTCAAACATAAATATGAAAACTGTTTTCTTTCATTATTGTTATACACTGATACTCTCCTGCACTCTGCAATATAGTCTAAGGTATGAATTGATGATCGTATACTGCTGAAGGAAATTTCCCATCTAGATGCATCACAATAAATTGCTAAATGAAGTGCCACAGGGTAGCAATTTTGGTTCACTTCTTATCATCATTTCCATTTCTCACTAATGCATTCGAGGGTAGTAACAGTAACAAATCAGTTTATGCCGAAGAATTGAGAATTTTTTTCGACTCACAATGCCACAACTGTAGCTTATATTTTCTAAGTTCCCTTTGCGACGTGGTGTAAACTAAACTGTTTGTCTTGAAGTCATGTCATGTTCTAAGTGATGAATTTATACAGACTTCAATGCTTAATATTTTTAACTATGAAGTGGGAACTATATAGACTTGTTTCATAAACAATGTTGGTTTCGACTGGAAATCGTCACGAATTAAAACGAGCTTTCATGTGACCTTGTTTCTTAAATGTACTGTACTCCCATATGTTGCTGCTAATTTTTGCTGTCATTCGTTTTTTTTTGTGGCTCACAATATTAGTAATCAGACTTCCTGGAATCTCGCTCGTACAACAAAGAGACAATGCGCTTTGCGCTACAAGTCTCGTTTCTCATTCAGTCGTTTTGTGCTGTGCGCCACATGCGAGCGAGAGAACTTGCAATACGTACGAGCCATGTCTCGTCGCATGGAATTTCTTTTGCGACGTACACGAAGATATCTCTTCTCTCAACGTAACGAGCGCGGTGCATGGGCGTTGCGCACATGAGACAGCTTGCGCGCAAATTCTCGTGAGCTCGTCTCGCGAGCTAGTTTCACATATTGCTTTGCGCTGATGTCGCAAGGAAGAAATTGATTTTGCCCAGAGGGATGAAGGCAGAAGATTTTATGTGATTTATTATTTACGGTGTTATAGGAGCTTGCGTCAGAGCACCGTTTGAATAATGAATGGTGTGTAAACTAATTCATTTGTTTATCAATTCATATGTTGATTAATCCGACTTTTGTTACCATATTTATATATTATTATTTTCTTTGCGAACGGCATAAAAATCCATGGTATTTTTAACTGAAACAAATATATTAGATGCAGAGTGTTATGTTGGTTAACGTGGAGATGCTGTGAGTTTCTGTCGTCGTTTAAGATGTCATTGACTATTATATAATAGAAACCATTCTAAAGAAAATCATATTCAGTTTTGTACTTATAAGATTAGATGTGATTTTCAATTCGAGTACAAGCCTTTCGGGAGTTAAAAATAACAGAACCACTAAACCAATATAATCAATTTTATATTTTTCAATACATGTTGGGGGTGTTGGATAGAATTTTCAAATAAGGTAAAGATATTGCAAATCAGATATATGATTCTAAAGCCACATTAACTCTAGTGCGACTATATATACTCGTATTTATAGTAATCTGATCTTTTTTTGCTGTTAGGGGAATATTACCTTGTGCAACAATGTGAGCTTTTGTAATAATCTTAGTAACATTGTTTTATGAAATTTTCCAACTAATGCACCTCCAGAAGGGTCTGAGGGCTCATACTGTATCAAGACACAAATCTTTGAGTAACTGTGGGAGACGCGTTGCTCGAATCATGTCGCTGATACATGATGCTTTCGATACCGGAGACGAAAATGCAATTCAATGCTACGGTGTTATATTATCAAGTAAATATATGTTTTATAATGTGCAACATGGAATTTATGAATGAATTTCAACCATTTCAACGTTCGATTCGTCAAATGCGGAGTGTTAATCCTAGAAAGATAGTCTGCGTCAATTTGAGTCCTGAGTGTTATCATGCCAAATGTCCTATCATCATCGAATATCTACCATTTTTGATTTGGCTGAATCTCAGCACACGTACCTGACTTAACAAACTGAATATTTTTCGCGGGCTGGCAATTTTTTCAGACTCAAGAGAATTTTTTTTTAAAAAACATAAGTATTTTGGTATATGTTTGATTCAAAGCATTGTAGCTCAGAATCCTTCAGTTGTACAAAATAAACTGTCTGATAATGAATTGCAGGGAACTAATAATGCTTACAAAAAAATACACCGCAAAAAAACCTTTTTTGGTCAAAATAAATTATAAACACACACCTTATCTTAACTGACAAACAAAAATTAAGAGTTAATTTTTTTCTCATTTTCTTTCGAATAAATCCGAAGTTATAACAGAATTTCTGGTTTAAATTTCAGGATGGAGGAATAAAATGTAAATATTTTTATTGAAGGTAAAGTTTTATCCGATCATTTTGCAAACCATTCATGCTCTCATGATTTTGGGTGGAGGCGGGCATCGCACCTTTTGGACTAAAATGTCTATCTAAATAACTTATATTGAGAAAAAAAGAACTGAGAAATCCGATTTTGTAACCCTTTCCCGTTCACATGATTTAAAAATACTTTCGGGTTAATTTAAGCAAAATACTTTGTAGACCAATTAAAGTGAGTGTAAAATATTGCATTTTGAAGAAAAAAGTTAAATTTGAAATGGTGCTTCAGAGCATTTTAAAGCACAGCAGGGACTTTTTTATTCATGACTCAAAATTTTATCCCTAATATTTAACTATTTGAAGTATTTATCAAAAATGATTTAAAAACGGAAGAAAACCAGATGCAATTTTCCAAGAAAAAAATAATGTTTATGATTTAAAGAGGTTTTAGTAAACATTTTTAATCAAAAAGTTCGACTAGCTTTTGTTGTCAAAGCATTTGTTCATAAGGTTTAGCAGAATGAACAAAATCTTAGAACATCTTAGAATCGTCGAAACATTACAGAAAACGTTATGGACAAAATACTTATTTTGAGGGGTGTTTTCCTTTCATTCAGTACTCGGTTGATACAACTAGAAACAGTTGAACTCTTATGAGTAATACATTTCTTTTGACAAACTTTCAAATGCATACAGTCTGGTTTGCTACTATCTGCAACCTTCGCAGAAATATGGACTCAAAATATGGTTATTTTCAGTAAAAAAAAACTAGAAATATCTTTACAACAAATAAAAATAGCAAACCAATATATTCTACAAAAAGGCAAGATTTAGCAGAATGAACAAAATCTTAGAACATTTTGAATTGTTTCGACGATTACAGAAAAAGTTATGGCCGAAAAATTAATTTTGAGGAGTGTTCCTCGTAAAACTCTGCTTCGTCATATCAGACGTACAGTTAGAAGATTACAGTATTCAGCAACTCTTTTTCTTATATATTTTCCTACAACTTTGCTGAAGAAAGCAATCTGGTATTTTGAAAATTATAAAAAATAGTTTTTATAGCTAACTACTAGGGGGATTAATGAAAAAAAACGAAAATGCCAAAAGAAAGGCCTTGTTATATGGAATAAACATGCTGAAGACACTGGGTACATACAATCAATATTTCACAGTCGAATCTAAAACGATCACGGTTTTTCGAGTTTAGACCACTGTGGGTTGCTTTGATAAAAATTTACTATTCAACTTTATTTTTTGCTAACCAATATCTAGTGTTCATTAACAATTCACTCTGGCCCAAAAAGTTAAAAAAAATACACAGTTTGCCAAGTCAAACACGAGTGCAAAGTTCCATTTAAATCGAATAAAATTGACTTTCCCTAACAGAACAGCACAAAATAATATATATTTATTACTTTGAGCCTGGTACACGAGAAAGTCTCACGAGCTCTGGCGCACGAGCTGTATCATGTATGTACAGTACAGGCGTCTCGCTCAATTCGTAGTGCGACGAAATATCGCTTGCGCGTCGCAATCCGAACCTAAAGAGAAGCGAAAGCGCAACCTGCAAATCGCATGTGACGTTGTCTCGTCTCGTCGCACGTACATGGAAATTCTACGAGCGAGAGTAAGATTTCTCTCGTCGCTAGAGAAAAAAGCACGTGCACAGGAAGTCTGATAGTAATACTGAGTTTCATCATGTCAGCAAATTTGGCATGAGATTTTGGATTGTGTGACTTAAGAAGAAATTATTCCTCACAAGATGAAAAATTCCGAGGGGTAAAAATGAAAGAATCTATATTTGAATCCACAAACACAGGTTTGATGTAAGACTACGGATGGTATGATGAACTATTTTGACTATGAATCTCATATAAAATTCATAATTTTAGGATATATTCGGCACCTGGCCCCTTTTGGTGCCTCGAATGTTTGTTACAGAAGCGGCTAATTGAATTTTCTGTTTTACCAAATGCTGCTGATAGCGGAAAAAACCATGCAAAAATGCATGTTTGTGTTGGTGTTAATATTACGACAGCGGCCGGCGCAGCTTTCAAGAAAAAAATTTTCTTACCATTCCATCATCTATGTAGCCCCTCCTTCTTTTTAATTATCTGACGAAGCCTTGGTATTAAACGTACCGTTCGAACATTTCACCCCATCAGTTTCATTACTAAACCGTACCGGCTACATACGGACGCTATCTTGAAAGAATTCTGGACGGACTAACCAAAAACAAGGATATATTCGGCACCTGGCCCCTTTTGGTGCCTCGAAATTTTGTTACAGAAGCGGCTAATTGAATTTTCTGTTTTACAAAATGCTGCTGCTAGCGGATAAAACCTTGCAAATATGCATCTTTTTGTTGGTGTTAATTTTACGACAGCGGCCGGCGCCCCATCATTTTGATTCCAAAACTGCACCAGCGACATGCGGACGCTAGGTGATAGCAGCTGAAAGGAGGAAAGACAAGAGAGTACCGGTCATCTCGTGCCGGTTTTACCCGTTATGCTGGTGGCTGTTAGTAATAAATGGCACTGCAAAATACTAAAATGGCTGGAATTCTGAACGGACCACCAGTAAACGAGAATAATCGGCCACTGGTACCTTTTGGTGCCTCGAAATTTTGTAATAGAAGCGTTGCAATTCCCTTCACTATTTGTTTCAATGGAATATAAGAATACGGTAGTCAACGTCATGCGGTCGTGTCTTGAATACCACCCTCCTACTATTTTTTTTTTTCAATGTAATCAATTCCGCTTCTTTATTTGAAAATTAGGTTACCCTTACTCACTCTAGAAAAAGTATTGTACTAAATGCATCCCAATCAAATATTCTAGAATTTTACGGGTCGGATTGTTTTTGTGGATACTATTGTAAACAATAAAGATAAAAAGTGGTATCCGAGACACAATCGCACGGCTTTCGTATGAGGACGATCGTTTCAAATTTCATTAAATTAGAAAAATTTTCGAGAATAATGCTTTTCTTTGAGGTAAAACGATATTGAAGTCGGTATTGATGATTAACAGATTACCCTCTTCACCAGCTTGTGTATATTATGGATAATTTTAGCTGTAACCACTATGTAGTGAAAGAGAAAAATCATTTACTATTTAATTGTTAACTATTTCATACAGAAAAGAGTAGCATGCATTACTTAAGCTATTACCGCCATATGTCTATTTTTTTTCTGTGTGGGCTCATCACTGCGACCAGAGATTAATTCTATTGTGATATTGCCATATGTCTGTTAGAACCTTTTTTTCTCAATACTCAGCAGGTTAACCTTTTCTATGGACTTGATTGCATTTTTGACGTAATCACTATAAACTAGGTTTATACGACGTAAAAATAGTCTCCAAAGATCGCGTTGAAATAATTCGCGTCAATTGAAAAAAAAATCGCCTAAAAAATCAACTTTTCTTAAAACTGTATATTATCAAAAAATTGTAACGTTTAAGTCGTAGGACTGATTTTTATTTTTCGGTGTCGAACAGAAGGTGGACCTTTAAAAAAAAAACAAACTGTACTTAAAAAAAATCAACATGAACAACCATATGTCCCAAACAGAGGAAAAAATGTACTGAGCGATGACAGTTTTTTGATGACATCCGAGAGCGTCCCTCTATGGCAGTGTTGGTATTGGTAAAATAAAGACAGCCGACAGATAAAATATATATATGGCATCACTGCTAAAGTACGATTGTTTTGATTCCGTGATATCTAGTTTTTTTTTTCGTTTTTAAACTGTGTTGTTTTCTGCTAATCGGTTCGGTTTTTAGATAATTAGTTTATTTATTACCTGCGTACTAGCTGCAAAGTGGATTACAGCTGATTATTTGTGCCCACATTCGAATAGTTCGACATTTATTTCTCGACTTCGATAACCGTCTTACTACATTGCGACCGTTAACAATAGGCTGAAACTATTAGCACATCCAACGCTACGAAAGAGATTCCAAACGCTAGCAATGGAGAGTAAAAAATAGTGCGGCGCCTGTAAATTGGAGATAAATGATTTGGAGCCTTTGCGTTGCGGTTTTTGCGAAACATTGTTCCACAGCAGCCAGCAATGTTGTGGCATCAACCTTCGAGCGTGCAGAGATATTTTTGGTCTTGGAAAAGTTCTAATTATCTGCCCTGAATGTAGAAGTTTGCTAAACGGAAGAAGCATCCGTGCCTACTTGGCCGATTTGGATTCTTCCCATCCAAAGAGCACTGACTGCCTTGCCTCGCAATTGCAATAATTATCCGGCTTGGTTGAGGTGTTGAGCAAAAGAGTAGAAAATATGTCTTCTACATCGACACAAAACAAACGCTCTGCTGCTTCGCCTATCTGCTGTCTGCTGTGTCAACTGAGTGTGGAACACCAGTTTGGCCAAGTTTGAATGCAAAACGTCGTCGTGGTAATTTTGACCAAACCACTTGTCCAGCTGCAAACAAAGGTACAAAGTCGATTGATTTTGAAAATCTTTCTGTTCCTTTCATCGGAGTGGCAGGTGTCGCTCCGAAACCAGTATTCTGGCTTTATCTGTCTGGTTTCCAACCATTGATCACTGATGTGGAAAAAATCGTTTCTTGTTGTTTAGAAACAAATGATCCTATAAACGTGATTCGTCTTGTGCCGAAAGGGAAGGATGTCTCTCAAATGACTTTCCTGTCCTTTAAAATTGGTCTCGATCCTTCGTTGAAAAAACATGCTCTTAATGCGGAGATTTGGCCAACTGGTTTAATATTTAGAGAATTTTTGGAACAGCCAAAAAACCTGACACGGCCGCTTTACATTGCGACCAGGGAGTAATCTGTACTGGAACCCCTGCCGTATACCTCAACAACGACGATTGAATTGAATTGCGATGTAATATGGACGGCAGGAACCAACTGGTTCCTGCCAAAGGCGAGTATTTTACCAATTTTTACCCGCCTGGAGCACTTATCGCTAACGAGAATTGAAACGTGTGCGCAACGCTTGTCAACGGAACCTACGACGACGTAGAACTTCTGGTAACCAAACAAGGTTTCAGCAAGCTAGTAAGGCATATAGGTTTTTGAATTCCTGTCTCTACAAATCGTACGTATTACGGGTACAAATGAGTTTAACAAAAAATCCACGTAGTTTCTGGCGTTTCATTGATTCTAAGCGAAAAAGTTCTGCGATACCAAAAAATGTCTATCTGAATGAGACTGCCCCTGTTTACATAGTTGACGTAACAACCAACGCCAGCATTGCGAGAAAAACGCGTTTTTGTTATTTTAACCCAAATCATTATATTGAGATACAATTTCAACGAAATATTCTGTCAATTTTATGAAGATTGATGTTTTAATAGAGGCCCCATGGATTATACGAGACCGCCCCATGGATTAAACGAGAAAAACCGCTACGCCAGTTTATGCAAATAAACATGCATTTTTCTCGCAGATTGTTCGCATAAGTTGGCGTAAAAACTCAACTACTTCCCATTCTGCCTCGCAGTTGATTCAGTTTTAACAATCGTGTTTCGGTCAAACGTCAGTTATTGTCCATCGGCAGTTTCAATTGGACAAAAACGCACAAACATACACACAAACACAAACACACACACATTCACACACAAACACATGCATAAAGACTTACATTTACGCTAAGGTGGGTAATCGTTACATGGAAAAATGCAAACTTGACAGCACAGAGCCAGGACAAAGTTTTTTTTTTTTGGTTCAGTTTAAGCCCCCAGACAATGCTGAACCTGCCGAATATGGATTACTCGTGCCTCTGATTGGTGCATTACATATGCATGTACATAAATTAGTATGGAAATTAGCAAAGGAAAACTTTTTCGCATGTTTCTTCCTGAAGGGCTATCGATCAATCCACTTCCGGTAGTGTAAGGATTGTTTGGGGCCCCAAATAGAAACATGAAAACGTTCTGGCAAATCGATTGAGTTTACCCACCGTAATATATACACACGTTTTATTATTCCATCTGATGCGTATATCCACTAGTAGGGGGAAAGGACACGGTGACTTTAGACCTTCCTAAGGCTGAGTGTTTGTAAAATATTTAATGTACAATACAAGACTTCAATCCCTCTTGAACCGTCCCGTGATTGAAAATTTTGAAAGGTTAATCGAACTTAATTCTCAAACCCGTTTTATGACATTGTATTTCAATCACATGCCCCAAAATATTAACCCTTCTTCGAATATTCCAAATCGTGTTGACTTATCAAATACTTCTGATTCTACTGTGTTTTTCGATACATCCATGATAGAAGAAACTCGTGGAATCCCGGATCATTTACGCGTGCAGCAGATCCCTAAAATTTTTTCCAATAAATATCGAAACATCAACTGCGACAATATGTACTACACTGACGGATCACTTCTTGATGGGTCCACTGGCTTCGGTATCTTCAATAACAATTTAACCGTCTCCCATAAGCTCGATAATCCTGCTTCTGTTTACGTCGCAGAATTAGCTGCAATTCAGTACACCCTAGGGATTATCGAAAAAATGCCCACGGACCATTATTTCATCTTTACGGACAGTCTCAGTTCCATTGAGGCTCTCTGATCGATGAAAGATGTTAAGCACTCTCCGTATTTCCTGGGGAAAATACGGGAACATCTGAGTGCTTTATCCGAAAAATCTACTCAGATTACCTTAGCGTGGGTCCCTTCTCACTGCTCGATACCGGGTAATGAGAAAGCGGACTCTTTGGCTAAGGTGATATAGGTGATATATAGGTGATATTTATGAAAGACCAATTGCCTTTAATGAATTTTTCGCATTTGTACGTCAGAATACGATCATCAGTTGGCAAAATTCTTGGACCAAGGGGGAACTGGGAAGGTGGTTACATTCCATAATCCCCAAGGTATCGACGAACCCGTGGTTCAAGGGGTTGGATGTAGGTCGGGATTTCATTTGCGTGATGTCCCGGCTTATGTCCAATCACTATAGATTTGACGCGCATCTCCGTCGTGTTGGGCTCGGGGAGAGTGGTATCTGTGCCTGTGGTGAAGGTTATCACAACATAGAGCACGTTGTTTGGTCATGCCCTGTACACCGTGACGCCAGGTCTAGATTAATAGCTTCCCTGCAGGCCGGAGGTAGGCAGCCGGCTGTTCCTGTTCGTGATGTCTTGGCGAGCCGTGACCTATCCTACATGTCTCTTATATACGTTTTCCTGAAATCCATCCACGCCCCAGTTTAGTCCTATTCCCTTCCGCCTACATCCAACCAAACGACAAGAACACGTTAAGAACCCGGATCCGGAAACAGCAATCAGACCCGCACGATACTCTCAAGGTCCGATGGAAACAACCCAATATGCCAGTCCGTAATATCTTGGCCCAGCAGCGGAACAAATTTAATATGCTGCTTACCTATGGCGATGGAAAACCATCAAACAACAAATCAGTGCTTTTAATGCAAAACATTCTAGCTTTAAGTTAGATTTAGTTTCAGCTCGTAGTCGGCAGCGAGGATAAAAAATTTGTTTTTAGTTATTAAGATACTTTAGAAAGTAAGCTACCAGATATAATTGGCGCCGTTAAACATTAAATTGTATTTGTGCCGTGTCAAATAAACTATAGATGAAGAAAAAACAAGACTTCAATCCCCCTTTTCCCTTTTCCCCTTTCCATGGAATATTTGTCGAATTAAACGACTTAACCTAGGCAAACAGACAGTAATTAGACAGTTGAATAAAACGACTTAACATAGACAATTGCACCTTGTTTGGAGTGACGCCAGTTTTTGCAACCAATTGGCAGTTACGCCAAAACGTTTTTCCAATATTTCTCAAAAGTTTCAGAACAAAATAGTTTTCTTTTCGTTTGTAGTGTATGTATCTTAAGGAAAGGAAGCTGAGTCAATGAAAAAGTGCATTTTGGTCATTTTGGCTCTTACGTCAACTATGTAAACAGGGGCAGTACATCTGACGCTATTGTTGATTCTTGCCAGCTGTTTGTCGAGCATTTTTCTTAGGTGTTCTCAACGAATTTCTCATCCAGAACAGAGATAAATGATGCCATCCGTGATGTTCCCGCTGACTTGGTTGAACTGCGTGCTTGTACTGTAAACGTAGATATGGTATTGTCAGCTGCGAAAAAGTTGAAACGATCGTCTGCTCCTGGTCCTGATGGTCTACCTGCAGTTGTGACATGTCGCTGTATTGCTGCTGTAGCTCAACCTCTAAGCGACATTTACAACCGCTCATTTCAGCAAATGAAATTTCCTCGCATTTGGAAGCAGTCTTTTATGTATCCTGTTTTTAAGCGAGGTGATCGTTACAATGTGATCAACTACCGAGGAATTACGAGCCTCTCAGCCGCTTCAAAATTGTTCGAAATAATAGTGAGTAAAATTATTCTCGATGTCACGAAAAACTACATTTCTGTTGACCAACACGGCTTTATACCTGGGCGGTCGGTTACAACAAACTTGATGAATTTACCTCGGAGTGTATAACGAGCATGGAGAATAAAGTGCAGGTAGATACGATTTATACTGACTTGAAGGCAGCATTCGATAAAATTGACCATCAAATATTGTTACACAAATTGTCTCGGCTTGGGATTTCTACTCAACTGGTGACCTGGTTGGAATCCTATCTAACTGATCGTGAACTTCGAGTGATGATTGATGGTTGTGTATCACGGCCTTTTTCAAATAAGTCTGGTGTTCCACAAGGCAACAATCTCGGACCGTTTCTATTTATTTTGTATTTCAATGACGCTGCTTTGATACTGGACAAACTATAGTACAAACGCAGGAGGATTGTTGGCGTTTACAAACCTGTTTAAATTTGTTTGTTGACTGGTGCCACAGAAACAAACTGATTATTAGTGTTGAAATATGCCAGGTTATCTCATTTCATCGTAAACTACAACCAACAGTGTTCGATTACCATATTGACGGCAAATTACTTACTAGAATTAGTAAGGTGACTGATTTGGGAATTTTATTGGACTCAAAAATGACCTTTGATCTGCACCGTTCTGGATTGATATCGAAAGCTACACGACAACTAAGTTTTGTATCCAAGGTTGCTAAGGACTTTTCTGACCCACATTGTTGGAAGTCTTTGTACTGCGCACTTGTACGTCCAATTTCAGAATATGCAGTCATCATATGGCATCCTTACCAGATTACTTGGAGACTTAGGATTGAACGGCTTCAAAAACGGTTTATTCGCTTGGCCCTAAGGAACTTACCCTGGCGTAACCCCGACAGTTTACCTTCATACTATGATAGGTGCCGGCTACTGGGGTTAGATACTCTTGAACGTCGAAGGAAGTTACAGCAATCATTGTTTATCGCTAAGCTCTTAAATGGCGAAATTGATGCTCCTGGACTACTCCAAATGTTGAACTTTCGTATCCCAAAGAGATCTCTTCGAAACACGACGTTATTGCAACCAATTTATCACCGTACCTTGTTTGGAAATAATGAACCGTTCACAGCGTGTGTTCGTAGCTTTACTGATGTTGAAGAGCACTTTGAATTTGACGAACCAACCCGATATTTTGTAAATAGACTTAGAAATGTGATTAGCTAGTTAATTTATTCATTAAGACTATTTATTGTCAGATGGATTATTCAAATACAAATACAAATACAAATACAAATATTGCGACTATAACGTTGCCGCCTAGTTCTTCATACACGAATGTTTTTTTCTTTGCTGTTCACCTTATTCCCATGTTGACAATAGCATGTAGGGTTGCATATATCATTTGGTTAGGGGCCATCCACATACCACGTGGACAGATTTTTAACGATTTTAACCACCCCCCCTCCCCCTCCGTGGATAACTGACCATATAAATTCTAAAAAAATTGTATGGACCGTGGACATTAGCCACCGTTTGCTGACTTTCGTCTTCTGCGGGTTTGCTTTACTTTCTCCATCCGTTAACATTTGTTTGCCTTCATCAGTAGTATTGTTTACTGTTACTGCTACGAGAACTAAATTGAAAATGTACGGCGGTCGGCAATCGTGTACTGCTATTACACATGGAAAGAACATTAAGACCATGCAACCACCCTCGCAGTAGAAAAAAGAAGATGTGAACAGATTTAGAACACTCATAACTTTGACAAAGTTATAGCTAACGATAAGCAAAACTTTCAATCTAGAAGTTGAGCCCATAGACAGGTGTTGGTCCCAGCATTTCTGAAGAAATTGTTCGCGCGATGAGTACCGCGTTTCTTCACTTTGAAAAGATCAAAGGTGATAAAAATATGAATTTTGAGTATATTGAAGGGAGAGTAACCTAAATTATTAATTATCGTGTAGCAAAACGGGATTAGAAAAACAGTGGTTTGGCGCGGTCACATCACTCACTCTCAATACGGGTTACGTTATTGTAGAAATATAAGTGCGGGAAAGTTTTGAGAGAGAAAATAGGAGAAAATAACGTAAAAGATTAAGTGTTTTCTAGCTATCTTTAGCGTTATCACTTAACGTGTAACGCGCGTGCTGTTTAAATAAACCGTTACTTAGTTCCGTCAAAAGTCAATCGGAGAAAAAAATCGATTTGTTGTTTATCGCATGACATAAACAAATCGACTTTTCGAATTTCGTTTAGCGGTAGGTATCAAAAGTTTAGTCTTCTCGAAAAAAGTCTCCATGAAAAATCCAGCTCAATAGTGCAGCTATCTCCTTTCCAAAACCAGGTATAGTCACAAAATTCCATTCCCACAAACGGACAGACCTTTGAAGCAGCCTTCTGTAGCGTAATCTGAAATAGTATATAATTGCTAGGCACCTTGTTTCCCGTTGGAGAAACAACGACAGCCACATTGAAGCGAAATAGCTATGACAACTTCTACCTAGAAGAGTTGCGATAAAGTTTCCTTCCTTGGTAACTATAGGTGACGGATATTTCGCAAAAAAATGTTGTTCTCCGGGGCCTAGGAAGGTTAGGTTCAAGTAGAATATGTTTAATGAAATCAATCCAGAAGCAGACTTGATTCCGAGTGGTCATTAATTTCTCCGCATTTTTTTCTAAGGTGGCGAAGAAATCTAAGAACAGACACCTGAGAAGAGAGCTCAAAGTATGGTGGTGAAACTAGGGAAGAGATGCTGGGGTAGTTACACTCCCCCAGACATCCGGAGCGACGGTTAAGTTTTACGTCGGGGAGTGGCTTTTGTGCGTGATGCACTCTCTTTACTCTTATAACCTTCTAGCTAACCACCTTGAGACTGGTAGTTAGCTAACACTGACGTGTTGGTCAAATCCCGGGAAGTATTTTCTTCAATGAGAAATATTGAAAAATCGTTTTAAAATTACAGACTCTGAATCGAAAAACACCATTCTTCCAATACACAAAAATTAGATTGGAGAAAGTAGAATATGAAAGGACTTTTACAAGTGATCGTAGTTTATAGGAAATGCGAAAGGAATATTCCATACCAACGCACACTCATTATTCATCAATTCATCATCACGTCACGACGCAAGGAGTAGGAGAAATGCTTTCGCCAATGAAAAGATACCATTGTTTTACACATATAGACTAGATAGGGGAAAGTCAAATATGAAAGGATTAACACAAGTGATCGTAGTTCATAGGATTGAAGAATGGAATATGCCATACCAATGCACTCTCATTATTCATCATTTCATCATCAGCCACGACGCAAGGAGTAGGAGACATGGTAGCACCAATGAAAAGAAACTATGGTTTAACAACAAATAGACTAGATTGGGGAAAGTAGAATATGAAAGGATTTGCACAAGTGATCGTAGTTCACAAGAAATGCGATTGAGAAAAGCAATATACTACACCAACGCACATATAGGCGGGGGCCTAGTGTGGTTGGTAACCTCTCCGCCAACCACGCTCGACGCCTAAGTTCGAATCCCAACGCCGACATAGGTGTTGATGGTTGTGGGGTGGCGTGATCCACTCACAACCAACCCAACTGGTCTAGATTCAATCCTAGCCGACACCAGGAGATTTTCTGAGGCGAAAAATCTCTAGGATCACACCTTCCATCGCATGAGGAAGTAAAGCCGTTGGCGCCGGTCTGTTAATCAACGGGTCGTAAGTTAGGGTCCTGGGTGGAATCGCCTCCCGGGCGTCGGTGATTGGCACAACAACAGTGGCGGAACTAGACAGGCGGAAAATAAGCGAGAATAAAAAAATACACCAACGCACTCTATTCATTCATCATTTCATCCTCGCGCGAAGACGCAAGAAGTAGGCGAATTCCTCGCACAATTAAAAGATCTCGATTATATCACCACGCGAGAACGAGACTGGGGAAAATAGGATCAGCGCAAAAAGGACGTGCACAAGCGATCGTAGTTTATAAGTTTGATTGCAGTAGACGAAGTACACAAACAAGGGAACAAACAGAACTTTTAATTAGATTCCGCACGTGAATGAAAACAGTTATTAGTTTGTCACCGCCGTAAACAACAAGTCGAGAAAAATGGTATTGTAAAAGGTTTGTCGGTCATCCAGCAGCAGTTTCTAATCTATTATTACAGTTAACTATTCATTATTGCAGAAATGGCAGGAGTCTGGCAATATTTTAACTCTCGTGAAAGGGTTCATCTACCAGTGGCCTTTTACGACACTTGCAGATCAAACACAAAATCACCATAAAACGACCATCCTCTGAAGAAGCGGTAGCTACAAACCCAAATCCTCGTAAAGTTTCGAAGCTAAGTTGTCCTTCTGATGCAGTTTGCGAAACGACAATCTTTGGGAGAAATAGCGGTGCGGCTTGCTGCAGTCACGAACAGTGACTTTATTCGACAATCCATATCCGCCCGTGGCATGCAACTGCCGAAGTTGAAATCGACGGTCATGAAGCTTATTCATGATTTTTACGACAAGGCGAAAAGTCTCACCATCGAAGAAATTAAAAAGCGAGAAATAACGGGTGAATGTATGAGCCTTACTTTGGATGACTGGACCAGTTGCAATAACAAACGGTACATTACCATCAATGTTCATTGTTTCGATGGATCTATGTACAACCTAGGACTTGCTCGAATCAGAGACTCCTTCCGGCTGGAAAAGTTCAAGATTGTGTAAGCACTGTTACCTCAAGCTTTGGATTACCAGGCAAGAGCATTGTTGCTACCACCACCGACGGAGCTTCTGTAATCATTAGGTTTGAGAGGGAGTCAGCATTTATTCATCAACAATGTTACAAACATGCACTTTATTTAGCAGTGACAGATGTTCTTCGCAAAGACAACTCTGCGGCAATCGATTCCGATGATGATTCTTAAGAAGAGGGTGGTGATGAAGAAAAATTCGAGGAAGAACCTTACATGCCCTTGGGTAAAGTTAGAACTCAATTCAATTTTGTAATCTGTTAGAATTTTTTTCAGTGCTCTACCGCACGCGTTTCGCAGATACCTTTAAAAATGTTCGAAACATTGTCGAGATTTTTCGAAAATCGCCAGTGAAGAACTCAATTTTGCAAAACCATATCGTTACAGCTCATCTAAAACCTTTGGAATTGTTTATTGATGTTACCACTCGATGGAACAGTACGGAAAGGACGCTCGAACG
This sequence comes from Wyeomyia smithii, assembly GCF_029784165.1. Taxonomy (NCBI): domain Eukaryota; kingdom Metazoa; phylum Arthropoda; class Insecta; order Diptera; family Culicidae; genus Wyeomyia; species Wyeomyia smithii. The sequence goes on from NC_073695.1 coordinate 210,155,825, forward strand.
GTTTCTTCGTGTCTACAAGTGTATTGAAACAACGCTAATAGAGCTTAAACATCATTACCTACTATCTGACGATGTGCATAACTTGCAGGTACTTTTCGATGCATTGCAACCGGTAAAATTGGTATCCGAAGCGATCGGTAGGAGAGATGCAACACTACTGACTGCTGAAGCCAGTTTGAATTTCCTGCTTTCGAAACTAAAAGAACAAAATAATGTTATCTCGAACGAGTTGTATGATGCTGTATTACGAGGATCTTGTCGCGTCGAAACAAAGAGTTGGTATCGTTGATGAAATTTTCACGTAACAAGAATTTGACGTCCACAAATTGCCAACCTGCTCCAAGGCGCAGGTAATAAAATATTTGAAGGAATCTGATTGGATTCCTCAGATGGTTATAGTTGAAGGTGAGGAAAGTTCCTGTTCGAAAGATGCAACAAAACACAAGGATAAACTTACTTTCCAGGAAGAGCTATAGCCATCAAGTAACAGTCAAACTCAGAACCCGATAACACCTCAATTGATTCAGTGAACCGCGCAACAATTCTTCATAAGGAAGTTATGTTTTATGAACTAACGGGTCAGTTGACTGTCTTGAAAAATTGTTGCAGAACCTACTGTCTATAAAACCAAGCTCCACAGATAGTGAACGGATTTTCTCTGATTCAGCTAACTTCTGCAGCAAGAAACGCTCATCTCTAACGGAAGAAAGCCTAAATGTTCTTACGTTTTTGAAATCCTATTTTAAGAAAAATTACCAGCCAAACTAATGAACTTAGGGGAGCTGCGTAGCCGCAAGGTTACAGAGTCCGCTTTGTCAAGCGGATGGTCGTGGGTTCGAATCTTAGTAGAACCAGGTCATCCGATGTTAAAAAGACTTTAAGCATGGGTTTATTCTCAGGCTCCCCACCAGTTACCCTTCCTTTACGCTGAAATCTACAATACCTTTGCGTGACTTCCTCTTAACAAAAAATAAGTCCCTCTTATCTATAAAACTGGCCAGAAGGACGCACGACGAAACTTCTCCAGGGAATTATAATTGATGATATTTGGCAAGAGGAACGAGTTTCGGTATAGTAGAACAGTAAACGTGTAAGGAAGAGTAGCACATTACACACAAGCACTGATGAACAATAATAATAAGCATGCCACTTCTCAATAGAGGTATTGCCATTAACAGAAGTGCGGGATACAGCAGACACCCGGGCATATCTCACAATAGATCTACGATTCTGGTCGCAGTGAGGAAGCCCATACAGAAAAAAAACTAATGAACTTTATTAATTTTTTCGAGAATTGATCATCTTTTTATATTGTTTTAGGAATTCGATTCCTTTTCTCATTTTATATGACAATAATAAATTCCAAATTAAATAATTCGCAGTTATTTTACGTTCCTTTCAAAATTTCTTTTACATCCCGGGATTCCGGGATTTCCCGGGAAATCATATTTATATTTCCCGAATCCCGGGAAGCTAAAAACAGTCGGGAGATGGACGCTTTACTCGTATGCCTCTTGCGTCACGTTGGTCGAAACATTCTCTGTCCTCCTTAATGGCGATGCTGATAGGCATCCAGCATGATGCAAGACACTGATTGCATCGTATGAAACCGTACGATACGCACCCGCAACTCTCAGACACATGAGCCTGTAGGTACTTTCCAGTTTATCACGGTAACTGCTAGTACATAGCGCTCTAGACCACACTGGCCCACCATACCTAAGTATGGACGAAACCACTCTGGCAAGAAGTCTTCGCTTGCTGCCATAGACCGCTGAGGTAATGGACATCATACGAGATAGTGCTGCAATAGCCGATGAGGCCCTCTTAAAGGCATAGGTTACGTGACTCCCGAATGTGAGCGTATCGTCAACCATAACCCCCAAGAGCTTCAAAGATCGCTTTAAGGTTATGGTGCAGTCTCAGACTCTGACCAATTTACGGTTGTTCACAACCGTGACCTCCGTCTTATGATGCGCTAGCTCCAGTTTTCAGTTCTCGATCTTGCGTATACAGTGCGCGACCGTCAACTCGTACTCCTCGATCGACTCGCCGTAAACGTCTAGCGTTATGTTGTCTGCAAAGCCGACGATCACAAGCCCTACAGAGAACTTAAGTCTCAACACCCCGTCATACATGACGCTCCACACCACCGGACCCAGTATAGAATCTTGCAGAACTCCTGCGGTGATTGGGACGCACTTCTAACCCTCCTCCGTGTTGTAAACAAGTACTCGATTCTGCAAGTAATTCTCCAGAATCTTGTACGACACCGGTACATGGATGCTCCTGAGCGCGAGCACTATGGAGTCCCAACTGGCGCTATTGAACGCATTCTTCACGTCGAGCGTAACGATTGCGCAATAGTGCTACCTCCGCCGTCTTGGTAACGGAGGTACCCAGCGTGAACCTGCCCTTCCGCTAACCAAACTGGTTACTTGCCAGCCCGTGTACACCTTCCGTGTACCTCACCAGTCTGTTGAGGATAATCCTCTCAAACACCTTGCCTGCAGTGTCCAGCAGGCAGATGGGCCTATATGCCGATGGGTCCCCTGGCGGTTTCCTACACGCAAAACTTTTTCTTATTACTTTAGAAGCAATAGCGCAAAATTACCTTTTAGGTAACAAATCCATTACTTAAAAAGCAACAAAATTCTTCCCCAGTCAAGTAACAACACATACTGTCATATATTTAGCACGTGTTATGAGAGTACGACTATCTAATAATGGTCGTTTCAACCACATGCAACGTTTTTTCTGTCGAAATATGCTCCCTTTCCACCTCAAGTCAAAAAAAATCACACACCGTCGCATAAGTTGCACATGTTACAAGTTTTTTCAATCTCCAATTCATCCGGTGGGCGTGTATTAGTTCGCTTGTTGTATGCATACGGAGTAGCGGAAAAGTATGACAAGAGCTGCCAAGCAACATTTTCCCCGTCATAGAGTATGCAAACGTTGATGATTTCAAAGACTTGAAATGCGCCTTAAAATGACATCACGATCTGTAAACTGCGTTAGAGAAAAATAAAAACATTCGCTTTCTTGCAAGCTATTTACAGCACATAATCATTGGTTCATGGAAACTCATTTGGACCTGTTTGAATATACAAAACTCGTGCCCATCCAGAACAATATTCGCAACTTCGGCAACTCTGGTCAGACAGTATTACATATTTCCATTTCAAGTAAACACTGGGGGACGAAACGAAAGTGTTTCTAATTGGACATTTGAGGTTGACGGTTGAGATTCTGATTACGTGTTGATGAAGGGAGACAAAAATGAACCAGATCGTTGCATCAATACAAATGCAGCGAGTGAAGTCTTGCCAACACATGCATTGCGGTGCTTGGCTGTATGTTCTCCTGCAGAAACACATACAAGCGTGTGGCCGTCATAATTTTTATTACTTTTTGTTTGTTACTTTTTGTGTATAATGCGCAGTCATAAGACACAAAAAGTAATAAAAAATTGCCCGAAAGTAATAAAATATGCCCCGTTTGCTTTGGGTGTAGCTTTCGGCAGTACGACCAGCCTCTGCCGCTTCCACCTGTCCGTAAGAGACAGTCATCCAGGCACCTCCGCATGGATGACCCGAACAGCCCGGGGCCGTCTTCATCGCCAGCCTGATTGCCAGGATAGGGATACCATCCAGTCCCGGTGCCTCGCTCACCGAAGAAGGCAGTTCTGAGCTGAAGAACGTCACGTCGATGATCGACTCCGCACCATTTCTGCAGGGTGGCCACTCTACCGGGTAAAACGGGAAAAGCGGGAAAAAGCCGGGAATTCCAAACCACCGGGAAAAAAACGAGAAATCCGGGAAATTAGGCTTCACGCCGGGAAAATCATCTTCTTTCATGTCCGCCGTTTTATTTGTTCAACAGTTTCTGAGGAAATGTCAACATGAAAACCTGTTTTTTGCACGATGACCTAACTGGCATGATTCTGCCGGTTAAGGGAAAGCAGGTTGTTGGTTTCAGCCAAAGTCGACAGCGGCTTCGCAGTACGATCTGCGTCAAATAGATTCAGGCTTGGTCAGGTGGATAAATTTACTGTTCCGTAACATATGTTGTCAGATTTCTAAAGAAGTCAAAAAGTAATCAGCGTCGTGGGAGGCGTATTGAAACTTCTTGTGAATAGTATTCGACATCGCATCGGGCAGAATCCGGTTAAAAGTCAGATAGGAACGGAAACTTCGAGTCTCGATTTTATTTCGAACCGGACCGGAACGGAGCTACCCGGTTTGTACTTCTCGATTTTTTATATGATTTTGATCACAAGCAGCATATTTATATTGCGGCTCTTTTTAATTGCATCGTTTATAATATAAATAATCAAGACTGTTATTTTCAACATTCTCCACATTAAGTGTTTTGCAGAAAAAAAAATAGTTTTTTTATTCTGTGTTCGACCTTTTGACTACTGAATTTTGATGGGGAAAGACGTCACCTTGAGGAGCTATTTGTTAAAGATTTCTCAGATTTTTTCTATATCAAATACAAACAGTAGCTAATAATATTTTTTTTCAAATTGGGTATTCAGAGTGTCAGTTGAATTTATTTTACGGACCATGATAAAATTTCTTATACATTCCATTGGCCCCAGCTTGAAAATTTTGTAAGTCCCAGGATCGAAGTTTTTCGAAAAAAAAATTGTTTTGAAAGAACAGATCTCAACGTTTCATGAATTTTGCAAAACGCATCTTGACAGTGTTATGTGCATTTTTTTATTGGTCACTCTGAGGCATATATCAAGATGGCTTGACAAAGTAATTTTTTTTAATTCTTTTATCACCAATATTTAGTGGTTAATTTGTTAGTTCGAAATCCAATTTGTGGTAATTTGTGGTTAAGTGGTTACCGAGAAATTCTCAAAAAACTGAGTCAAGCCATCTTGAAACATGATTTTTCTTAAAATGAATCGGATATCGATGATATATACATCAATCGAAAGCTCTTAATTTGTGGTTCACGAAAATGTAATTTTGAAAGTCATAACTACTAGTGTTTATACAGAAATTTGTGTTTTATTGTTCACGTAGTTCTAAGTTTTGTTAATTAGTTGATGACGCTGCTGTCAGCTAGTGGCGTTGGCTGTTTGCGGTGTTTGTCACTGCTATACCGAGCGTCCGTGGGGGGAATATGGTAAATATCAAGATTCGGGGAACTTGCCAACACACTTGCTATTACAGGTAGCCTAACAGGCGCAGAATGAATATGTGTAAATTTTTTGTCAGAAAAGATATCGGTAACGAAAATGTACTTTCAAAGGAAAGCAATCCAAATCCGATGGATTATTTTCCAGAACCAGTAGGTATCGCAAACAATAATTATCACTTCTTCTAGATTCTGAAAAATGTTTCGGAAATATTCAAACAAATGTTCAAATAAGCTGCCGGGATCCAACTTAATGTTGCTCTTCTGTTATTTTTCCATGCATATGTGCTAACTTATGAGCAAAGTAATAAAGAAGATGTCTGCTGTCCGCGGGTCTGTTAAGCTACTAGTGGCACTGTCGCACAGAGGAGTACCTAGAACAAAAACCTGGCCAAAATAAGAAAAAAGTTTTTTGTCGCTTTTTGATGCCGCTTTTTTCTGCAGCTTGAATAAATGCTTCACAAAATACCATCACTCAATTAACGTTAAACGGTATTATCATATGCTGGGAGCGCTGTAAACAAATGTTTGACAAATTTTCAAGCATTTTTTTGGGAATGGAACCATTTATAGTAACAAGTTGTGCCAAGCGTCAAAAAACTGACAATTGATCAATATTTTGCACCAACATTCCGATATTAAAAATTATAGCAACTCTTAAGAAGTTTTCGAAATTAGTGATTTTTACGTATTTTCGAGTATATTCAACATTGAAAGAGTTATCAAATCTCGCGGAATCCGATCATATAATCATCGGGGAAATGGATGTTTATAACATCACGAACACATCCTCGCAAATATCTCATCCGGTAACGTCCGGATCGACATTTGCGACCCGTTTGAAAAATGTTGTTTGTGACTTATTTTGGCGGTAAGCGTTTACGCGTGTATGAGAAATGAGAAAAAATACCTGCCTCATGCTTAAAACAGAGTTTAAGCTCAGCAAACATTAAATGAGATTAGTTAAGTGAATGAATTTCAACTAATTTAGGTGAACTTAAAATTAACTTGATGCACAGAATCAATAATCCAGGTAAATAACACTCTGTACAAAAGGCTTTTTCCAACCAACGCAGGTTCCACGAGGCATCATATAATCTGTGAGCAACAAATTGAAAATTCAAAATGAAGATATTTTGCTACATCATTTTTCTGGTAAATTCTTCGATTTGTTTCGCTGCCCGTTTTGCGAACACAAATTATACGAGCGTATTTCTTCATCTGATCAATAACATTAATGAAGACACATAGGCTATGTAAATGTAAACATCAAGTTGTGTGCGTGATATTTAGAGTTACTCTTTGATATAATACTCGAACCAGTCACTTCCACTTCTCACTTAAATATTTCCCAACATATTACTAAACTGATACAAAAAAAATTTTGGCCAGGTTTCCACTCGAGTTACTCCTCTGTGCGCTCGAAAAATAATCCGTCGAATTTGGATTGCTTTGAAATTACTTTTTCGTTACCGGTATCCTTTTTAACAAAAAATTACACATATCCATTCTGCGCCTATTGGGCTACCTGTAATAGCAAGTGTGTTGGTTAAGTTCCCCGAACCTTGATATTTACCATATTCCCCACACGGACGCTCGGTATAGCAGTGACAAACACCGCCAACAGCTAACGCCACTAGCGGACAGCAGCGTCATCAACAAATAAACAAAACGTATAACTACGTGAACAATAAAACACAAATTTCTGTATAAACACTAGTAGTTATGACTTTAAAAATTACATTTTCGTGAACCACAAATTAAGAGCTTTCGATTGATGTATATATCATCGATATCCGATTCATTTTAAGAAAAATCATGTTTCAAGATGGCTTGATTCAGTTTTTTGAAAATTTCTCGTAAACCACTTAACCACAAATTACCACAAATTGGATTTCGAACTCACAAATTAACCACTAAATATTAGTGATAAAAGAATTAAAAAAAAAATACTTTGTCAAGCCATCTTGATATATGCGATAAAAAGGGCGAAAATTGTGCAGCAGATCACTGTGAAGGTACATACTTGCTAACGTCGACGAACAGCTAAAAACGATGAAGGAGAAATGTTTTTCATAGTTTTGTAACACTATTTTTGCAAGGCATAAATAAGCATGTGAAAATTGATCTTTTCTCATATGTTTAAAAATGAAACAGCGGGAAATTTTATTAGATATCACCGGGAAAACCGGGAAAAAACGGGAAATCTAAAATCGATATTGAGTGGCCACCCTGATTTCTGCTGTATGTACTATTGTTCCCAACGTTGGCCAGATCTAGGTTGAGCTTTGCCAAAGCCTCCAACAAGACCTGACACCTCTGGTTCGTGAAGCGACTTCCCCACTCAACAGCCCAAGCGTTGAAGTCGCCTGTCACCACCAACGGCGTTAAGCCCGTTAGCTCCATGGATATATTTTCTGCGCATGTACGGAGACTTATGTATTACAAGTCTCTGGCAAAGGCCTTGAAAATTGACATAGCCTTGGTTATCGGACTTCCGGAAGTCGTGCCTAAAAGCCGTCGAAGTTTCAATTGTTCGACCGATGCACATAGGAGTATTTGACCCAAAATGTTGGCCAAAAGTCCAACATACAAAATACACGATTTCCATTATTTTTTATTGATTTCAGTTAAAACATACCCTCATGCTATCCCAGAAGTTGGGGCCAGAATTCATTTGTGTCTCATCACATAAACCTAACTGTTATATTTCAAAGTTAGTCCACAGTAAATTGGTCAGTTAAAAAAAATACGTGCTACTGCTCGGGTGGCGTAAAAAATTGAAAAATTTTTTCAAAAGTTTTTCTCTCTCACAGGACATAATCTACAAGATAAGTAAAATGTTTTTTAATATTTAAAACGTTGAATGCATAAAATAATCATGAATTGTTTACGAAATAAGTGATTGTGAAAGCCGACCGCGAAAAATCCATAATATTGTGAAATTAATTATATGATTTAGTAACCTTCTTTGACAAAAAGGCCAGAGCCTTTTTGATACTACAAAAATGGAGTAAGCGAATTTAAAGTAATATTTTATATATTGGGTGACGTTTTAAATGGATGTCACCTTTTTTGTATTGATTATACGAAAATAACACGTTTTTGATATAAATCTATCCAATTACTACCAAAAAAGACCGACTTGGACTTTTGGCCAGCTTTTTGGCTCAAATACTCCTATGTGCGATGGAAAAAAATCCTGGAATTTCCGATATCGAATTTTGAGTTTCTAGTAGATTTCCTTCATTTTTGCCACAAACGATTCACACAAACGATCATTTATGCACCTGCTCAAATGCAGAACTTTGTTATTTGATTATTCGAACTATTGTACTATTGAAAATTGTCAAGCTTCGTTGAGACGAAGACTCTGACCTCTGATTGATCGTTTAATGCTTGCTTTTCCTCGCACGGTAAGAGCCTGTCTCCGCTCAAATCAATCATTATACTAGTAGATGACGACTAAGACGGTCCTAATTAGGTAGCAGTAGTTAGCAGCACTAGCGGCACTAAGTAGCAGCGGTACTTATAATGATTATGATACTGGGAATCTAAAACTTGAGGCCGTAAAATTTTCAGTGTAGGTTTCACTGTGTTTTGAGAACAATGCCTTATTCCCAATGCCAGTAGTTTGATGTGGTTAGCAAAATTAAACAAACGCATACATAACTACACAACTAATACATCTTACACCTTCTCTTTCATTTTCAGGTGTATATCGCATTAGCAGAATAATCAATCATGCAAAAAGCAAGGCAGCTATATTCCTTCAACTCTAGACGGATAGCCAGCCTATCTGCCACATAGCCCATAACTCGCGGTGCAACAAACAAACCAGCCGTTGGCACTTCAAACCACAACAGTCGAGCCAGAACAGGACGCAGCGGAATCCTGAGGCGGAACTCCGCGACCAGTTGCGCATCTTCATGTGGAATACGGGACGTCGTCGTGTCCCTTTCGATGTTGCTCACCATGATGATGTATCAATGTTGCATTATTGCACTAATGATAACTCGTTCGATACCGACGCAGCAGTCTTCAGCATCGCCCTCGTCAGCCGACCTGTATCCGCTTCCGTCGACAATGCACGCAGATGACAGGACCTCCGTGCAGCAGCAGCAGAAACAGCAGGAGCAGGCAAATAACGACCGTCTGCTGGTGAAAAATGATGACCATAAAAGTGGTGATGTCAGCCTTAGTGGTGCTCTCGATGTTGTTGGAAACAGTGGACAGGAGCGAAAAGAGTACAAGACTAACAAAGCAAGCAGTGTAGCTAGTAGCCGAAATGCGTTGGACGACACTGCAAAAGATGACTCGATGAAACATCGTACCCTACAAGGTGAGTGACTGAGTACAAAATTAGACCGAGAGAATCTGAATACACAAATGATACCGAATAATTCGAAGGATCAAGTGGATCATGATAACTTTAACATCTTTATCTAAAACTAGAGCCACAATTAAAATCAATTTGTCGCTGTCTAAGACGGACAGAAAATGTAAAACGCCATATCCATCCGTTCCAAGACATGTTGAGCTTCTCCCACAGTTAAGCAATTACTCGTCGCCATCGTTATCCAGACGGATTCATACAAAAAGCAACAAAAAACCCAGATAGCATCGACTCGCTAGCGATCATCAAACGAACCGAAACGACTGGCGACAGGCCACCGGTTTGACCCCCACAGCCGACCAAGCCTTTTCCATCCCCTCCATCCTATCGGCTCCCAGCAGGAAAGCCCCTAAAACCAAACGGATGGATAACCGAATGCCTTTCGGAGACATTAAAGAGGATGGGCAGCATCAACCGGGAGACAAGGCACAGTAATTTATGAAATTGCTACACACAGGTCGTAACTCTGCGAATAAACATCCTCAATATCTTAATCCAGATAAGAGGCTATCAAATTTTATTGGTTCACAGGACCGCTCCCTAGAGCCGGAGTCGGTAATGCCCCGTAAAGGGAACAGAATCAATCCTAATTCTTCCAGCACAGTTGGCAGATCTTGCCGAATGATTAAGCAAGTTTGCATGTAATTATTGTAGATGCTGGGCGTAATGTCGGCATTGGAAAAGCACCGTAACTCGGTTCGCAAATGAAATCGTTCCGTTTGTGAACTCGTGAGAAACTAATTATGTTTTACAACACACCCATGTTTTGGGTAGTGATAGCTCAGAATCATGAATTCATAAATTGTTACGATGTCAATGAGGGTATAAATATTTTTTGGCTGATGTCAGGTTGAAGCTCCAAAGCAGAAAATCTAACTTATTTGATATACCGCTTCTAAACGGTTCTAATTTTTCAAATAACCATACGAAGCATTTCGTACACGCAAAAGTTGAATGGTGCGAAACCAGTACAAAATTGTGCGTTTTCAGCGCAAAAGTTGATGTGATTTGGAACCAGTACAATGATTGCGTGTTGGGCATAACGCAATTACTGCTCTAGCGTTTTTTCAACGTATTTGGCAGCTCCTAACTACTACACTTAAACAGTTTCAACTGGTATCAAGCGACATTGCAAAGCGAGCGAGAAGCAAAACCTTTCTCCTCCTTTCTGCTTGAGAACGAGACATATGCTACGCTTCTCAAGTCTTTTGCACACACGCTTTCGAGATACTCTTTCTTCTTCATGCATTCCCCGCAGCAAGCACGCACCCCCAGTATGAATGACACTAACAACACTAGTATCAAGTATGTACAGCAAGGGTATCTTGCTCATTTCGTAAAGCGACGAGACACGAGACCTTGCGCGTCGCAATACGAACCTAAAGAAAAGCGAAAGAGCAACCAGCAAATTGTATATGACGTGTCTAGTCTTGTCGCACCCGCACGTACATGGGAATTCTACGAGCGAGAGAGAAATTTCTCTCGTCGCTTGAGAAAAAAGCTGCACAGGATGAGAAATAATAATCATTCACAATTTACAAGTGTTGCCATAAAAAATCAGCAACGCTTTTGTGGCTTTGTGGAATGGAGGGTTTTCGGTAAAGCTACCGTTGATTACAAAATGTTGTGAACAGAATTTTGTTTCGTTATTTTTTGCAAATCATTCAATGGTACTTTCAAAGGACCAAATTCATCGAGATAAATGGATCGAGCATTATAGCTATATAAATCAAGTTGTTGTTCGCTGCTTGCACTGCTCCATGAGTAGCAGTCACTAATACCCTCGACGTGAGAAATATAGTGTCGATATATGATACATATTCTGATTTCAATCTGTGTCAATGTATTCGCAGTACAACTGTTGCGTTATCCTTTTCACACATTTATTGTGCGATTTTAGTGCAAAATTTGTGCGAATCGGGAAGACACAATGCTTGTACAAGACTTGAACTTTTGCGTGTAGTAATTATTACAAATCGAACACAAGTACAAAGGACAATCCTAAGTCCCTCCTATGTCAGAGTAGCTATCGTCAGTGAAATTGTGCAACGAAAAATATGTCAAGATTCCAGGAAGGTGCATATTGTAGGGAATAAACAGAATAGGGCCTAAATCTCTCAGATACTCCTAATGTGACTGATAAAAACTTTGACAACATTTTATTCCACCAAACTGCTTGTTAACGATTGCGGTATGGTATTAACTAAATAATAGATCAACTTACGAAAATATCTGAAGTCTGCAACAAAATGTTTGTCCAGAACCAAGTTGTGGCCAATAGATTTCTTCCATTAGGCTTTCTTCATTTTCAGCCGAAGACATTTCTGTTGATTGCAGACAGCTACTCACAGTGGGTGGTGGTAAAAAGTCGTTAACGTGTTAATGTCATTTTCCGCAAGGTTCATTCTTCCATGATTTGTGAAAATGGATGGTAGGTCACCACTCAGCTCTGAGGAATTTACTTATTTTCTAGTTAAACATAACATAAATTTCATGAGGTCCTTTATACAATCCGGACAGTAGCGACCTTGCGGGAGATCTTTTTGATGAACTATAGAAATCAAATATCAATTTTGGGAGGATGTCTCCCTTGTCAAAAATTATGTTAGATTTACTCTATCTAAATAAACAACGTCACGGCTATGAGAAAATCCATTCAATTTAGCAGTAATACTTATGAGCCACCATCAAAACAAACCGATCCATTTTGTTATTTCCAAAAACAAAATACAAAATCACCTGATAGACCTCACATTCCCAACTAAACGTATTCAAGAAATCAATGTTAGCAAAAAGCTTCATTTCGAGTGTATCAATCTCCGTTTACCGAGTAAAAGCCATTTGCATCCCGTCTCGTTCCATACGAGAATTCTTTGGCAAACCGGCAAATCACCGCACCGAGCACCGAGGGCTGAAGGTCATCGATTTGCACATCAACACAGCGAAAAGCAGGAAGCGATCGGAAAATTGATGACTATTCAACCAGTCGTAAACTTTAGCGAGGCCGCCGCGCCGCAGCCAAGGCGCTGTTCGCTGTTGAACTTTCGACACTACTCCTCGAAAGTCGCATCAACGTCGAATAACATTCCCATTAGAGCGAGCAAGAAAGATCGATGTCTGACAGCTCTCAGCAAGATTGAGCGCATAACTTTCCGGCTGCTGCTTGCCGCTGCTGTTTGGGCCAATTTAGAATGTGAAAATACGTGATTAGAATTCACACAACACAGCGAACGTGTGAAAAGGGATGCAAAATTGGGCATTTGTTAACACATTCCTATGGACACGGAACGGGTGCTGCGAAATAACGTAGGCTTGGCCAAGATGGAACAGATGTTTACTTGATTTGTTTCAGTTATTGGGTTATATTTTGCGTAAAGTTAACAAATATTGGATATCACAATCACATGAAGAATTTACATTTGGGAGGTTTTTTTGGCAAACTTATATTTTTGCCTAATAATAATTTATTCTTTTTCAGGAAAAATGTTGCTTTAACATCTTATGAAATAACTCACTTTTGCATCAATTTCTCAATAACATTACCTAACAAACATTTTTGTTGTTAAACAGCTTAAGGGGGGACCCTACTCTAGAAGGTCGAAAAATCATGAATTTTCATATTTTTTTTTTTGGCTGTCTAGAGTAAAGTGAAGTGTTTGGCTATTTTGGCTATTGATTAAGGTATATTTGAAGATGTATTTTCCTTGTCGTGAATGTAAATATAGTGAGTATTACACTGTTGGCAGCTGGGAACGTGGATGCTCTCTCTAAATCAGTACCTAACTGGTGGTAAGTTTTTGTCAGCTTCTAGTAAACCGATCGGGCTGAATTTTTTTTTCAGTATATAGAAACATATTATCTATCTTGTTACGTAGCCGTTTTTGAAAATTCCAAAAATTGCCAAAATGGCGGCCATTTTAGTAAAAAAATTGTTTTTTTTTTCATGAAAAATCACTATTTAAAGAATCATAAAACATTGAAAAACTCAGATATCAAAAAACGGCTACGTAACAAGTTAGATAATCCATTTTTACATGTTGAAAAAAAAAATTCAGCAAAATCGGTTCTGTAGATGCTGAGAAAAATTTACCGCCAGTTGAAAAAACATGGTTTCGAGAGAAACGCTGCTTACAGCGTAATCCTCACTATATTTGTATCCAGAACGTGCAAAATATATCTTCAAATATACCTTAATCAATAGCCACAATATCCGAACACATCACTCTACTCTAAGCATCCAAAAAAAAAAAAAAAATACGAAAATTTATTATTTTTCGACTTTCCAGAGTAGGTTCCCCCCTTAATAAGTCTTTGTATAACTTAAATAGGGCCGGAAAGCTGCTTAACAAACTGTAATAACAAAACCGTTTGTTAGGTATTTTAAAAATTTTTAATCAATGAGAAAATATTGTCAAAATTATTAAATTCAGGTTATACTATAGGCCCTGTGACTCTTAGTCTCAGCCTAAATTAAACTTAACAACCAATCACTACCTTTCTCTCCCAGCACAGCCGACACTAAAGTATACAAACGATATGACTTTTTAAACTAGCTGTTGTTGTTGTTCTACTCGCTCGAGTGCACAACGACACGCCCACTACAAGAATATCTTTCGGTAGTCACGTATAACAATTAACATGCACGAATTTAGTCTTCATTGTCTATCCGATTTTTGCTGTTGCAATTTTAATTTAATTTAAAAGTCCGCTTTGACAAGCGGGTGGTCGCGGGTTTGAATCTAAGTATCCCGTTACCAATCGATATCAACGGAATTAAGCATGGATTTATTCTCAGGTACACACTAACCGTTCACGTTGAATTTGGCAAATACCTCTTGACATGAATAAGTCCCTCTTACAATGAAACTGGTTGGAAGAACATTCAGCTGAAACCACACCAGCGTATTGTAAGTGGCGATAATTTGGGCTGGAGGTAGCAAGGTTCGGTATATTAAGCATACATAAGAAGGTTGGAAAAGCATATACACAAGCACGAATTATAACAATCATGTCACTTACTCTCAATAGTGATAATGCTAATAATAAAAATAAAATAATAATAGAACAGCAAACAGTGATGCGTGGAAACAGGAAAAAAAGATTTACTAGAAAGTAAATCGACCAGCAGCACAGAGAGCTGCAGCCAGTGGCAACGCAGCAGGCGGCGATTTCAAATAAAATATGTTTAGTTCATATGGTTTTACCTGCAACACCCTCTACGATTCGATTACAACCTTTCATATCGGACGGACCAGCAGAGGACACCGGTGGCCTAAACTGCTGTTTGGAGGTCACCTTCCATAGCGCTAGAGTTCGGAACTCCCGTCTGTGTGGGAAGTGCCATCATACAGGCAAATCTGTAGCACTGCTAAACATGTCTGGACATGCTGGTGGTACTGTCCGGATCTGGTGCATTCGTCTTCAGCTATTTGCTAATAGTTATTTGTGGGTTTGCTGAAAGCGTGTGTTCACTAGTAATATGTATTGTTTATTTGCTTGCAACGTATGAAAGATAATAGGAGTAATGGTAAATAAAATAATAATAGGGACACTAGAATCATCCCGTGTCATCCAAATGGCAATCTGCATTGAAACACCAATATCCTCTTTCAGCGTCTCAACAATCATTCAAATGAAGTAGTTATAGTAGTTGCTAAGAAAGTTATTTGTAAAACAATTTCTTATTCCAAAGCGAAATTTAGTTCCATTCATGCTGTTTAAAACTTGAAATAAATAACTTCGGGAGGCAGAGAAGTGCCATTGCACAGTGATACAATAAGGCAAAAAGTGGAACTTAATTCCATAGCGCCTTTCACCTTCATCCTAACTTGAACGTGTCTTCGAAACAATTGTTTGTATGAATGACCCGCATAATTGAAATTTGTCAAAGAGTATGAAAAGTTTAGTGTTAAGAGATAGAAGAATAGTTTATTCAGCAAAGTTGTTGGAGACTAAAAAATATGAAACTTTGTTGAAAAAATGAAAATCTTATCTTCTTTCGGTACAAAGTTATAAAGTATATTACATACATGGAACTTACTTAAAAGTTAGTTTTGTGTACTAAACTTCAAGAACGTATAGGTTGAAAAGGGGGCAAGTGGAATCATGATGTCAAGCTGAAATTAAGCTGAAGTACTATCAACTCCTTAAGGTTCCATTTGTTCCACATCCACTCATATTAGAGTACGGCGAGCATAAGTTAGAGAAGGTTTTCATATATCCAAAATACTAACATTTTGTGTTAGAGATGGAGGACTTGAACTTGAACTTGAACGTGTCTTCGAAACAATTGTTTATATGAATGACCTGCATAATTGAAATTTGTCAAAGAGTTTGAAAAGTTTAGTGTTAAGAGATAGAAGAATAGTTTATTCAGCAAAGTTGTAGGAGATTAAAAAATATGAAACTTTCTTGAAAAAATGAACATCTTATCTTCTTTCGGTACAAAGTTATGAAGTATATTACATACATGGAACTTACTTAAAAGTTAGTTTTGTGTACTAAACTTCAAGAACGTATAGGTTGAAAAGGGGCAAGTGGAATCATGATGTCAAGCTGAAATTAAGCTGAAGTACTATCAACTCCTTAAGGTTCCATTTGTTCCACATCCACTCATATTAGAGTACGGCGAGCATAAGTTAGAGAAGGTTTTCATATATCCAAAATACTAACATTTTGTGTTAGAGATGGAGGACTTGAACTTGAACTTGAACGTGTCTTCGAAACAATTGTTTATATGAATGACCTGCATAATTGAAATTTGTCAAAGAGTTTGAAAAGTTTAGTGTTAAGAGATAGAAGAATAGTTTATTCAGCAAAGTTGTAGGAGATTAAAAAATATGAAACTTTGTTGAAAAAATGAACATCTTATCTTCTTTCGGTACAAAGTTATAAAGTATATTACATACATGGAACTTACTTAAAAGTTAGTTTTGTGTACTAAACTTCGAGAACGTATAGGTTGAAAAGGGGCAAGTGGAATCATGATGTCAAGCTGAAATTAAGCTGAAGTACTATCAACTCCTTAAGGTTCCATTTGTTCCACATCCACTCATATTAGAGTACGGCGAGCATAAGTTAGAGAAGGTTTTCATATATCCAAAATACTAACATTTTGTGTTAGAGATGGAGGAATGGTTAGTTCGGCAATGTTTTAGAACGTGCAGAAATATGAAACTTTGCTGAGCAAATAAAATCCTTATTTTCATTGGGTACAGAGTTACAGAGTATATTCTATATAAGTTACTTAAAGGTTAGTTTTTTGTACATTACTTTTGTTAGTTACACTTTACAAGAAAACATTGTTCCAAGGAAGCATTTGAGCATTCCAAACACACGTTTTTGTTGAAGACCATACATTTCCAAAACTTTTCCTTACAAAGTTATAGCACATTTCAGCATATTTTTTCGATAACTTTAATAAGGTATAGACTAAGATAAGGTGGATTGCGACAGATGGAACATATAACGGTTTCGAGCACCCGAATTAAACTTCAAGAAAAAGTATTGACATCATGATTCTACTTGCCTCTTTTTACTTTATACGTTCTTAAAGTTATTGAAAAAATATGCTTGTAAGGAAAAGTCCTGGAGATGTGTAGCCTTCAACAAAAACTTGTGTTGTGTAGGCCTAAATGCTTCCTTAGAACAACGTTTTCTTGTAAAATGCAGCTAACAAAAGTTAAGTGCAGGAAATTTTCTTTTAAGTAACTTTTACAGAGAATACTCTGTAACTCTGTACCCAATGAAGATATGAATTTTGTTTGTTCAGCAAAGATTCATATTTTTGCACGTTGTAAAACTTTGCTGCATTAACCATTCCTCTTGCTCTTAACACAAAAAAGTTAGTATTTTGGATTTATGAAAACCCACTGTAACATATGATCGCCGTACTCTAATATGGGTGGATTGGGTCAAATGGAACCTTAACCCTTAGTGTCCAAGTTAATTTCTAGACGGGCTTCGGTAAAATCACTATGAAGCATTATAAACACTTTTTAAGTATTTATTGATGCTTTTTAGAGGTTTGACTGAAGCCCCCCAAATGGCGGCATTGGGCACTAGAGGGTTAAGGAGTTTATAGTACTTTACCTTAACTTCAAGAAAAAATATTGACATCATGATTCCACTTGCCCCTTTTTAACCTATATGTTCTTGAAATTATCGAAGAAATAAGCTAAAATATGATATAACTTTGTAACTAAAAGTCCTGGAGATATAAGGCAAAAATGTGTGTTTTGTGTGCCCCTTACAATTCCACCGAACAATACTTTCCTGTAAAGTGCAACTTACAAAAGTTAAGTACAAAAAACTAACTTTTAAATAAGTTCCATGTAATATACTTTATAACTTTGTACCTAAAAAGATAGGGTTTTCATTTTTTCAACAAAGTTCCAGTTTATTGAATCTTCTACAACTTTGCTGAATGAACTATACTTCTATCTCTTAACAAGAAAGAGTTAAATTTTTTATTTTTAGTATAGTAAAATTTTCACACTTTTTGACAATTTGCGATTATGCGGGTCATTCATACGAACAATTGTTTGGAAGACTTTATTAAGCTAGGATGAATGTGAATGGCGCTATGGGATTAAGTTCCACTTTTTGCCTTATTGGACCACTGTGCATAGGTGTGGCACCCAGCAAGTCTGTTAATTTTCTGTTCATTGCATATGTTTGCATATGAGGCTCGTTATTTCTGGTAGCATCCGCTAGTTGCGTTAGTCCTACTTCGGCCCTAAAATCTGTAAAATACAGATTAATCTGTATATGTGGCAGCCTTGCTTACAAACAGTGTGCAGTGCAGGTAATCCTCTTTTTCGAATTCCCTCATTCTATCACCTAAGCCACACCGTCTGCTTTTTGCGTTAGTCCTCTCCATAAGAGTGAATTTGACTGTTTTTTTAAATTATTGGTTTCTATACAGCGTATGTACTCAATTTAGCAACAACCAAGTCCAGTGACGGAAAATATCGTTAAAAGGCAAACGAAATGACATTATTATTAGTAATGTGTTATTTCCCAACATTCATTTGCATGCATATCACAAACATCGTAACTTGCATACAATGTTTTACAAAAGATATTCCTCTTTTTCTTATAGGTTTTATTTCAACATCGACATAGAAAAATTCCTTATACTCATTTTGGTTTATCAACAAATTGTCTCTCATAATTTAATGTTAAATTGAATTACTTTAACTTTTTTGAAGGTATAACGTGCTATGGATGGATACAATTTCCGAAGGTTCTCAGTTTGAAAAGCAGTTTTCGTGTAAGGGAGCCTGAGAATAAACCCATGCCTAAAGTTCTTTGATATCGAATAGCATGATACTACTAAGATTTGAACTCCCACTTGCCGAAGCAGACTATTCAACCTTGCGGCTACGAAGCTCCTCGAACTTAAGAATTTATGTATTTTTTTACGCGCTACGAACTTCCATGTGTAAATGACCTTAGTGTTCTTATAAATAAACCGTCAGCGAAAACAGTGAAAAGTTAGAAAACTCTTTTGTGTCGCACTTCAACGAGGAATTTTCAGTGATTTTTCTTTTTTTCTTTATTATAGTAGTGAAATGATTGAAATGGTTTACTGGTTTTTTTCCTTATAGTGGATGTTCTTATCGTTAGCGAGTCAAATCAATAAATCAAATAATTTCGGCAAATTTTTCGCCTCTCTATTATTTTTTCCGAAAATCTAAGGAAAATCTGAGTATGAAATCTCATACCTACTCTCTCCAATTTGAGATGATTGCTGTGATTAGATTCGATTGTTGTTTGGCTGGCTCCTCACGTTCAGGCAAGATCCGAGTCTGAAGATTTGAACCCCATCTTCTTGAACGTGCTGTCAAATTTCTGATTCCAGGCCCGTGCCGATTGTCCGGGTGGTTTTGTCCACGAAACGATACGAACGAGTTGAATTTCCCACGAACGTCATATTCCGGGATGTAGGACTGAGCTTCTTCCTCTGCTGCTTCGGGATGTGTACCCTGGTGCTGGCACCAAAAACGATTATTTAACAGTTCACAGACACATAGCTCAGAGCCGTGGTTGATCGTACTGTATCAAGAAGTTGTCGCCTTGTTGTTACTTTCCTGGTTGAACATTCCTCAGCATTTTACCTGCGTCACATTGTAACGCACTCGGTCCATGGCTGCTTGTGTCAATTTCTTGAGCGTCCTACATTTCCGAGATTTTGCTTCACTTGGTCTAACCACCTAAGTCGTTGCGCGCCTCTACGTCTTGTACCGGCCGAATTGGAGACGAACACTATTTTTATGTGATTGTTGTTCGGCATTCTTATAACATGTCCTGCTCACTTTACCCTCCAGTTGTAGAGACTATCTGGATACTGGGCTCGTAGTTCATTCTTCGCCTCCATACGCCATCCTCACATACTCCGCCGAAGATGGTCCTAAACACACGTCGTTCGAAAACGGCTAGAGCTTGCAAATCCTCCTCGAGCACTGTCCACGTCTCGTGCCCGTAGAAGACTACCGGTCGTCGTCGCCCTGAGTTTGATTGAAACGTCTTCTGAAGTGAAAATTAGTACGATTTCCAGTCTCCAGTCCGGTCAGTTACATCTCTGGATTTTTTACCTTAGCTCACCAAACAGTCCCTAGCCGTGGTGTGGCCTTTGCTGTACGTAAGAGTAGTCTCCATTCCACTACATCCATGGCTGCAGTTCGCCAGCTCTGCAGTCTGCGTAGGGTCCGAGGTCGTCTTATACCTCGGACCATCGATCCACCTTGCCTACTATGCACTTCTCTGTCTCGTCCCTGACGGATTGGTTTCAAGAAACAACACTGTCAAGCTGATCCTTATGACATGCCCAGCCCACCGCAACCAGCCAATCTTAGCGGTGTGGACTATAGATGGCTCCGCAAAAGCTCGCGGTTCATTCGCTTTCTCCACGCACCGTTCTCCATCTGTAGTCCACCGAAGATGGTACTCAATACCTTCCGTTGGAACACCTCAAGAGCACGTTGGTTCTTCCCAAGCATAGTCCATGTCTAATGGCCGCAGAGGACTACCGGTTTTATCATCGTCTTGTGGATGGTCAACTTGGGCGGCGGAGAATTCCGGGTACACGAAATTGTCGACCACCTCGATTTCATCACCACCAACTTGAGCTCGAATTGGAAGGTCAGCCCTGTCGTCTCGTGCCCCTTCCTTTCATGTACTTCGTCCTCGATGGCAGATAGTTCCATTTGAATCTCCCCTGGACCCTAAATACACGAACTCGTCGACCACTTAACCCTCTAGTGCCCAGTGCCGCCTTTAGACGGTCTTCAGTTGAACCTCTAAAAAGCTTCAATAAGAACTTAAAAATAGTTGACAAAGCTTCATAGTGATATTTTCGAAGTCCGTCTAAAAATTAATTTGGGTACTAGAGGGTCAAACAAGTTCATCAGCTTATCTTACCCCTCTACGCAACACGCACGTATTACATCTTTTGCACCAAGGTGGCCTGGATCAATCGCGTCGGTTTATACAGGAAAGTATTTCCGTGCATGTTTCTGTCAGAGGAGCTCTCGTTCGATTGTATCAGAGGCCGCCGTGAAATCAGTGAAGATGTGATATGAGGGCATGTTGTATAAGTGGCATTCCTGTAAGATCTGTTAGATTGAAAAGATATGGTCCGTTGTGGTGCAGGCTCCTTGCTTAAAGGTGAAAAACAATCTTACAATGAATTTCATGAACATTAGAGAGTCGTACTCGATTGCCTGCTGCTGATGTTCGCATACAACGCTTGCGCTATCAAAATGTCCATTATTATCGACATTATAGACGTTAAAACACGTTGGGGCGCTAGCATCGACTGATGGTGAAGATAAGCCAGAAACTCTCCGTTGTGAACAACATATGGTACCGTAGCCTGTCGAAGTATAATCTCGCGCGGCTAAGGCAACCCGAAGTCGCTGAAAACTACGCGCTTTCTCTCGAAGCTGCACTGCTAGAAGAGTACGAACTGTAAGAAGCGAGAGGTTTGCTGGAATACCGTCAAGTCAGCCATCAGCAGTGTAGCGGAAAGCGTTTTAGGTCGCCAAGTACCGAGTCGACGTAACGAATGGTTTAACGAGGAATGTCGGCAGATATCAGATGAATAGAACGCAGCGCGAGCAATAATGCTGCGAAGAGCCATTCGTTTTAACGTGGAGAAACAGAAACAGCAAAGCCAACTTTTTACAGAAAAAATGTCGCCAGGAGAAGGAGGAGTGCGAAGAATAAATGCTTTGTTCCGCGAGCCGAAATGTGCAGGAATAAGGGTGGGAGTACCTCAACAGATGATCGTGAGGCGTTCGGAAGGTGGATATAGCTCTTCGATGAACATCTGAATGGTGTACAAACAGCAGACCAGAACAACGACGCAGGAGACACTGTCGGTGCAGCAAGCGACGGAAATGTGCACCCCCATCAATAGACAAAGTTAATGATATTATCCGGAGGCTTAAGAACAACAAGGTAGCTGGAAAGGACGGTATCGGAGCGGAGCTTTTCAGAACGGGCCCGGGCAAGTTGGCCAGTTGTCTGCCTCGGCTGTTTGTGCTACAAGATCTACAAGAAAGGCGACAAGCTAGATGATGAAAACTACCGAACGATCACTATCCTGAATGCCGCCCACAAAGTGATATCCCAAAT
Source organism: Wyeomyia smithii (assembly GCF_029784165.1). Lineage (NCBI taxonomy): Eukaryota > Metazoa > Arthropoda > Insecta > Diptera > Culicidae > Wyeomyia > Wyeomyia smithii. The sequence continues at coordinate 210,178,020 of NC_073695.1, forward strand.
AATTTCCCAGCGACTGTCACCACTAACCAACATCTTTGTGTGAAACTACCATGCCGGCTTCATGGAGGGTCGGTCCACAACGGACCAAATCTTTACTCTGCTGCAGATCCTCCGAAAATGTCCCGAAAACAGAGTCCCTACGCATCATCTCTTCGTCGACTTCAAGGCCGCCTATGACACAATAAATAATGAAGAGTTATGAAGAATACTCGACGACAACGGCTTTTCCAGGAGGCTTACCAGACTGATAAAGGCTACGATGGAGGATGTGCAGTGTTGTGTGAGGATTTCGGGTGGTCTACCCGACCTATTCGGATCTCGAAAAGGACTTCGACAAGGTGTCTTTCCTGCCTGCTGTTCAAAATTGCGCTATAAAGTGTTGTGAGACGAGGGAAGATAAACCCGCGGGGCACAATTTTCATTCAATCGTGGAAACTGTTGGCAGAACATTTGAGGCGGTGGCAGATCAGTACACGAGACTAAAATGACTAAAATGTGAAGTAAAGAAGATTGAATTGAAGGAAAATACGGCTAAAAGGAAGTACATGCTACAGGATGGCGCTAAGCGAGACCGGGCACGCCTAGGTAATGTTGTGATAATCGACGGTGATAAGTTTGAGGTAGTCGACGAGTTCGTGTATCATGGCTCAATGTTGACTGATAACAACGATACCAGTCTTATTCCCAGCGGGAGTCGTGTCTACTATGGGCCTAAAATATTATGGTCGAATCGTTTATGTCATCGCACAAAGCGCACCTTGTTCGAAACACGTATTAGACCGGTTGTTCTCTACGGGCATAAGACGTTGACAATGCTTGAAGAGGACCTGCGAGCGATCGGATTTTTCGAACGACGAGTACTATCTAACTATCTTTGGTGGCGTGCAGGAGAACGGGGTGAGGAGCCAGAGAATGATCCATGAGCTCGCGCAACTCTACGGTGACTCCAGCATCCAGTCCAGTGGCCAAAGCTGAACGGATACGTTGGGCAGGGCCCGTTGCTAGAACGACAGACAAGTACCTTGCAAAATTAGTTCTCACCTCGAATCCGGTTGGTACGAGACGAAGTGGAGCGCAAAGAGCAAAGTGTTTGGACCAAGTGGAGCATGATGGCAAGTATTGGATCAAATTGGCAGAATTATGTTATGCAGGCCATGTCTTAGGACGTACGGCCATTCAAGTAAGTAAGTAAGTAGTGTCCATCAAAATGTTGTTTCTACCTGTCGGCTTACAGCACGTGACCTCTGATTTACCTTCTCATAGATCCCACGCGTATGGCTGGCACGGGCAGCTGCCCGAGGTTCTCATGTCCACGATCCTCTTGCTGGCGTTTCTCATCTACAGCTATCTTGCATTTTTCGTCATACCAGTCGTTTCCGCCGTTCGGTGCCTCCACAGCTAGTGTCATCGTTGAGGGCTCCCTGATAACTGTTTGAATTCTGCACCTGCGTTAAACTTCTCCGCCGTGGATAGTGCCACTAAAGCTGATAATCGTATTGTTCTGCAACATAGGAGCTCCAAAGCTGCTTGAGGTTGAGTCACGGCTCTACCGTGCATGATACACGGTCAGAAATTTCGAGCGCAAGCATACCGTCAATATCCGCGCCGCGATTGGCGCGTTTTAGTGGTTTTGTAGATGATATTGCGGGAAAAGAAGGTACTTTGGACTACCAGTCCTCAGAACACGGCGTGTAAAAAGAACAACTTTATTTTTAAAAAATGGGCATCGTCAAAATTTTTACGATTTGAAAATATAGCTTTTTACCTTTCATTTGAGACCCTCCGGAAAATCATCCATCGCGGGCTTTCGAACAACTTTTTTTTCATTAAAAAGAATTCTGACAGCAAAGCATTTAACTACCGAAAGGATAGTACTGTGCCACAAATAAAAATAAAAATGCTAGAACTTTTGAAGTGACACAGTGAAGGTTGTAAGTTAGGTCGAGTGCAACTTTCGCTCATACTAGAATTTTTTCAAACACCCCTAAAATTTGAAATTATGGTCAAAATGCCGTTTTTTTCATCTCAGCGCACGAAAATTATTTTTAACTCATCTGGTTTCCAACCGATTTTGAATGTTTAGCTCGTTTTGGAAGGGGGAAAACACAGTTTCCAAAGTAAATACAGGTTTGTACTAACTTCATTAAAATATGTGAGTTATTCGAGCGTAAATCTAATTTTTGAACTTCTCCAAGCAAATGAGTTATGTTTCTTAAGAAAATCAGAATTTTTCACTCTTATCGAAAATAATCTTTGGACTGTTTATTTTACGGTGCAATAAATGGAAAAAAGCAAGTAATTCTGATGTCACCAAGTGTAGGTTGTAGCTCTAGTCGTGTGTTACTTACGCCCAATCTTGAAGTTTTTCAAATACCCTTAATATTTGAAGTTATTGTCAAAACTCCGCCTTTGGACCATGGTTCACATGTTTATTTTCAACTCTGTCATTTTTCCATCAATTCTTTATGTATAGATCGTTTTAGAAAGGGAACATCCATAAATGACGTAGCTTTTTTTTACCTCTCCCAATCGTAGCAGTTTTCTTAGATTCATATTTGCTACGTAGTTCGGGTTGACCCCCCTCCCTCTTCCCCCGACAAATTTCGTCACAAAACTGCAAACCCCTTTCCCCCCTCGAATGCTACGTCATTTATAAATGTTCCCAAAGGCGCAAAATAGGGCTTTCAAAATGTATAAATAAATCTATACTTGGGTGTACGTGTAATGAGTGGTTTAAAACATTAAAATATATTTTTTTTTTTTTCTGAGAACAAATTTTCACACATCTTTATAAAAATGTAATTTAAATGCTCTATAATTTGTTACAATCCACACTAGGTGGCATCAGAAGTTGTTGCATTTTCTTCCATTTGTGGCACCGTTTAATAAACAGCCCAAATATTATTGTTCGATGAAAGTCAAAAATTCTGATTTCCTTAAAAAACATGTTATTCAGCGAATTATCAGCCGATTCACAAACAAAAGCTTCTATTTTATATCGATTTTGAATACAGTTTTAAACTAGCGTACTTGTAGTAATTTTCTTACAAAAATAACTGACAAAATTCAAGTGAAGTTGAAAATTTGCGTGGAGAAGTTTATAAAATTAGATTTACGTTCGAACAACTCAACATATTTTAATGAAGTTAGTACAAACCTGTATATGTTTTGAAAACTCCACTTTTTCCCTTTTCAAAACGGCTAAAACATTCAAAATCGGTTGAAAAACAAATGAATTAAAAATAATTTTCATGCGCTTAGGTCAAAATACCGGCATTTTGACCATAACTTCAAATTTTAGGGGTGTTTGAAAAAATTCTTGTATGAGCGAGAGTTGCACTCGACTTAACTTACAACCTTCACTGTGTCACTTCAAAAGTTCTAGCATTCTTATTTTTATTTGTGGCACAGTACTATCCTTTCGGTAGTTAAACGCTTTGCTGTCAGAATTCTTTTTAATGAAAAAAAAAAAAGTTGTTCGAAAGCCCGCGATGGATGATTTTCCGGAGGGTCTCAAATGAAAGGTCAAAAGCTATATTTACAAATGGTGAAGATTTTGGCGATGCCCATATTTTTAAAATAAAGTTGTCCTACGATACACGCCGTGAGAAAGCTTCAAATTTACCTCATCGCCGAAGTGAGTCTTCTTGGTGTGCAGGTTGTTCAGAGCGATGACCGGGTTGTTGCGCCATAAAATGCTTCTTTTTCGACATCGAGACTTCCATCGCAAGAGCAGTGCACGTTGAGGATGGTGTAGTTGTAGAACCGGTCTTTTATTTTCAACATACACATCCTGTCGTTGATCGCCTGCCACTTGATCACGCGTCTCTGCATCCTGTCCAGCACTATAAAACCGGTACCCTGCTTGCTGGTAGTGCTACCGATCTGGTAGTTAATAAAACCTCTTCATCTTCTCTCCATTCCGGCAAAGTTCTTCGAATGCAGCTATGTGGGAGTGACGGGATTCCAGCTGTCCAGGCTTCTAATTATTTTATCAACGCATTCAAATTCGTCAATCCATAGCGAATCATTTGTCGATTATTTGTCAAGAATCAAAAGTATAATTAGGATCCTTATTCGGATTTGTAAGTTTAAACAAGGGTGAATTATGATGTTTTAAGGTAGATTGAAATTTATCAAAATATAGCAAAATTTAATAAAGTGTTGGAGAGTATGAAAAAATCTCTCGGTTATATTTCTTAGATAATATAAAATAAATACTATAAATACTGCTTTTGCTATTAAATGAACTTGAATACCTTGCCGATTGTGGCCAAATTTGATAAAAATTCGCATTTTGAAATTCGGGAACGCATTTATGCACTTATATATTTAAAACATAGGCACTCGCAGCCAGTTTACTCGAGAGGTTATATATTGAATATGTAAGCATTACTTGCAAGTTAAAAAATATCTGAACCCCAACTAAATATCACTCCTATTCCAATAGAAAATTTGTTATCAAATAGCTTCCAAACAAAACAAACGCTTCTCTAGTACTCTCAAATTGTTGCGTCAAAGTGATCCTAACCTGTCAATCAGTTTGCGAAATTGGCTGCCATAAATTCATTGTACATCGAGAGATTGAAATCGAATAAAACTGTCAACCTCTGAAACAGTCACGTTGATCGCCGCTTGCCGTAAGCGGTTTTTCCACCAAAGACAAGCCAATTCAATTTTCCAGAGGAAATTGTTTCGAAAATAATAACATTATTAGTACCCCAAAATGGGAAGATAACCACCACCTTCCGGCAGTCGGTAGATTACATATGTAGCGATAATTCGTACCCTGCTGTGCGCTGCTAACGAAGATTTGTAGGCCCGAGGAGTTTTTAACCTTGTTAATTAGAAGTATACACAACCTGTTAGGCCGTGCTGATCGAAATAAAGTTTTCGGAACGAGACCATAATAGCGGTATTGTTTTGTGGGGTGGACGGTAGAAAGCAACTGGGAAACGGAAAAGTTTCCGTAAGATTGATGGTGTTGCTGCGGGAGTAATTCTCCAGAAAACAAGATGTTCCCAGCCGGAGGGATATTATTTGGAAGGATTATTTTCTGGTCGATTATCTTTATACCCTGAAGGGACGATTCAATTTCTATGGGAAGTTGTTGTATAGAGAAGTATTGTTGCAATTTCATGGATGCGGAGATTTTATTACAGAGCTTTTATGACAACATTCCGCTATCGGTGGTGCTCCCAAAAATGCAGTCATCGGAACGTCCAAAGTACGTCATCGGTATCCCCCTCAGTAAACAGCCCTCGATAAACTATTTAATTCGCAAATATGCCCGTGCAAACAATTCCCAACTCGCTCGAGAAAGCCGGCAGAGTTTCGTTCCAGTGTGGGGATTATGTGTGTTTAATATGTATCAACTTGGACTCCAGCATTCACCCGCATCGCAACCAGCTGCGCTCCGACGACTACCAGAATTGAATTGTTAAAATTGTTTGTAACAAAGTTATCAAATTAAAATCACAAATACTTGTGGCGACGGTGGCGGTGGTTTATTCTCCCTCGACCAGTTCCGCCGCGCTGCAAACGCACTCTCTTGCTTGCCGACACGCACATTGCACAGAAGGGGTTTCCCAGGCAAAATGAGAAAGCGGAAAGTTTGCTCGAACTGTCGCAAAGTATTTCAATATGGTTCCCAGCTGACCGACGCCCGACGGTTTCCCATTGGGATCAAACAAAAGTGAACAGGATGGTGGGTGGTTTCTTTCGTAAGTGAAAGCCAATGCCCTTTGCAACGAAAACACTCGACCCCGATGCTTGAACACGTGAAGGACTTGACCTAATTTTTTATGACACCAGAATTAAAACTAAATGTTCTTATTAATTATACGCCACACTTAGGAAATCCGAAAAAAAAACTTTCAAAAAGTTATCACGAGTTACAATGAGAACTTTATTTTTCTAGCAACCTTCAAGATAATCTGCAAAATTCTCGTCCAATCAATTCAAGTTAATTTGAGAGAGTTCTACAAATAAAAAGTAATTTAGAACTATAATCTTTGATTCGCAAATTATTCAACTTTTCAGATGACATTTAGTTCGACTAAAATTGCTCCAAAACGCAGATATCGCTTATGAATTCTTCACAGTACAATACTACTACTACTTCTATAGACAAAGCATACGATTTTTACAAAAACAAACTCTCGCACGCTAATACAAAAGTCATGCTAGATTCATCACAAAACAACACCTCGAGAGTGTTTTAAAAAGGAATTCTTGGCACTCCACCGTGAACCATTCCGCAATAAGTAACTTTCACAATTCAGCTAGCTTTATTTTTTTAAAGTACTACAAATACATCTTCAACGACGAAAACAATACCATACCATCGCATAGTAGTAACTTCATTGGCACGGACCCCTCTTTGTTTGCTCAGGGCGGCACTACTATTGGTGCGGTTGGGTAGCGCACTTCTAGCAAATCGTAAATCGCTCGCTTGACTTTCTAACTACGGCTACCCGGGGCGCTGATGTGCAACGATATGCAGTGTGAACAAGTATTCATTCATAAATAATAATTATGATAGCACTTCCGCGATTGCATCGTACCAGACGGTTCGCTATGGTTACATTCCGTGCAGCAGGCAGCAAGCAAGCCAGTGGAGGAAAAATAAATTAGAACCGGACAGTGCACTTTGGACGTTCGGAGCTCAGCTCTTGGGTGCACTCTGACCCCATGTTCCGCTGATGAAAAATGATTTGTGCGTTTCTAATTAAAGGAAAGGTTCTGGAGTTCGTATGAGGTAGTGATGGTGAATTTCTAAGAGAAATATTTCTCATCCAATAGTGTAAGCAATTTAGTGACTCATATTCACAATGTTACCTGCTTGAAAAAATTCAAAATTTCTTCTCAGTTTAATGGGAGTTAATTATTATTAACTTGTTTGTACCATGCGTAGCAAAATTTTTATTTAGTACATAATATGTGTGAAACGAAAATGAACTTTTGCGTCAAACAAGATATTGAAAATTCAGAAATATTTATTCAACAACCAAATCGTATACTTTGTATAAAATGTAATATTCAGGAGAGGGGAGCGGCAGCATTGGATTCGAGTTTTTACTTGTTAGTCGGTGAGAAAATTTCACCTCAAAATAGATTATATTCTGCATTATTACCACGGAAATCATTCGTTGTTTTGCTTTCGTCTTGATTAGACGCAAATTGTTTATCTCCGTTTGATTCGCAAAATAACAATACACGAGTTATCGTACGGGTGTTTTTTTTTGTCGATTAGTTCTTGTGCTGCGCGATAGCAATAGCCTGCAGTATATCGGCAGAAAGAATTTTTATCATTATTATTAATATTATTATTATTATTGTTATTATTATAATTATTATTATTATTATTGTTAATATTATTATTATTGTTAATATTATTATTATTGTTATTATTATTATTATTATTATTATTACTATTATTACTTTTGTTATTAGTATTAGTATTACTGTCTTTTTTTTTATTTTGATCCATTGTAGTTTGAAAAATTGATTTTAAAATTTAATATCAACTACTTGAAACCACCGCCCCCCCCCACCCTTCCCCCCACATTCGAATATTTATCGTTTGTGGGCGGTAGAGCGTAACGCTCCCGCAAAATGGACGACATGCAGGTGCAACTATTCCTGGATGTGGAAACAAATGGGGAAGAGATTGAGATCTCCCTTATCAATTCCCCTCTACCTTCCCCGCTACCTAGCCCCGTACCAAGGGTACCGGCAACACGGGTGAAAGCTTACGCAGATGCTTCGAAAGGTCCGTTCGTAGTTTTCTTAAGGCCCATAAAGAAGCCTCTTAACATTATACAAAAAGGCAAGGACCTGGCAAAACAGTTTTCGGACGTAACCGAAATTACAAAGGTTAGACCGAACAAACTGCTAGTTGTCGTGAGTAGCTTGAAGCAAGCAAACGCAATTGCTAGCTACGAGCTCTTCACGAGAGAGTACCGCATGTACATCCCTGCCAAGGACGTGGAGATCGACGGTGTGGTTACCGAAGGAAGCCTCACGGTCGATGACATTTTGCGTCACGGGGTTGGCTGCTTCAAGAACCCTCTGATTCAAGATGTAAAGATACTGGATGTCAAGCAATTGCATTCAGTATCCATCGAAGAAGGGAAGAAGAAATTCCTCCCTTCTGATTCCTTCCGTGTAACATTCGCCGGATCCGCACTGCCGAACTACATCTCTTTGGACAGGGTTCGTCTGCCTGTACGCCTGTTCGTACCGCGGGTTATGCATTGCCAAAACTGCAAGCAGTTAGGTCATACCGCCACCTACTGCTGCAACAAGGCACGCTGCAGCAAGTGCAGAGGCAATCATGCTGAGACGGCTTGCAGTGAGGATACTGAAAAGTGTCTTTACTGCGAGGGAACTCGGCATGACCTTTCGGCGTGTCCCGCGTACAAACAGCGCGAGGAAAAAATTAAGCGTTCCCTCAAGGAACGATCAAAGCGCTCTTTGGCAGAAATGCTTAAGAGGGCTGAGCCACCCTCGACAGGAAACATCTTTTCCTTTTTGCCAACCGATGAGGGTACATCTGACGATCCCGTCGAAGGGTGTTCTTATGCCTTGCCAGAGGGATCTAGGAAGAGGAGAATGCTCAACTCTCCTAATCTTTCTCGCAAAGGTCGTAAGATAACCCCTAGCGGAATGACCAATAAGACAACACAGCAAGGAAGCGGTGAGTAAAACCGAAGCAAGTGCCCCCCGGTTTTAATTTCAATTCAAACCAGGAGTACCCACCGCTTCCTGGGGCACCAAAAACCCCTCGTGCACCCATGATTTAACAAACAAAAATTACCGGGTTACCTTAGCGTGGGTCCCTTCTCATTGTTCCATTCCGGGCAATGAAAAGGCTGACGCTTTAGCTAAGGTAGGTGCTATTGATGGCGATATTTATGTAAGACCAATTGCTTATGATGAATTTTATAGCATTTTGCGTCAGAGGACACTCAACAGTTGGCAATCATCATGGAATTCAGATGAACTGGGACGGTGGCTACATTCCATTTTTCCTAAACTATCGACGAAAGCATGGTTCAAGGGGATGGATGTAGGTCGGGACTTCATTCGCGTGATGTCCAGACTTATGTCCAATCACTACACGTTAAACACGCATCTCTTTCGTAAAGGGCTTGTAGACAGTAATCACTGCGTTTGTGGCGATGGCTACCATGACATCGAGCATGTTGTTTGGTCGTGTACCGAATACTGTGGTGTTGAGTCCGAGCTTATAGATTCCCTTCGGGCCCGAGGAAAACAACCGAACGTACCCGTTAGAGACATTCTGGGAAGCGGTAATCTCCAGTACATGACACAGCTATACGGGTTTATGAACATTAAAATTTGAATTTTTTATCTATTTGTTAGAACACAATTCCCGTCACAAACTGTAAGAAAATGACACACCATGCTGGAGACACTAAGACGAAGACTCGGCATCTTTATGTTCACGCAGAAACCTCAGACAAAACTGCTCAAATAGAACATCACTGCTAGCCATCTACAAATAAATAAATTCTATAACTTAATATAGTTAAAATGAAAATTGTAACTCCTCTCCTCTCACCTTTAATCCCCACTAGCTCGTAGTCGGCCGCGAGATATAAAAAATGTGCCTCCCTCTTTTCCTCGCTAAATTAGAATTAAAAAAAAAGTACTTGGCTCAGTTAAACATAAATTGTATCGTGCCGTGTTAACTAAACTATTTTAAAACTAAAGTTTATTTTTATCACACATGTATTTTTGGTTGTGTACTAGAATAATGCGCTAATTTACACTAACTACTCTTAACTTAAAAAGTAATGATTTTGGAGTCGTAATGTCTTCAGTAAAGTTATTCTATAAATTATTCTCCACTAGAAGCATTTTTGTGATTATTCTACCTAAAAGTGTGAAATGAGTTTTATTTTTCTCATTTTTGCATATAAAAATCCACTTTGCTGAGTGCAGTTTTAGCACATTTTATAAGAATCAACTTTATCGAAGACACTATACTTGTATCTGATAATTTAAATGAACTATTGTGAAGTTTTCTCTAGAATGCCCCTTAAAATCATTTTTTAATATAACTTTTTATAGTGATTTTCTAAAAATTTTCAATGTTCTACAATGTTGTTAACTACAGGAAAACACAAAAGTTCACCGAAGAAAGTTTATTTTTATCTCTTAAGTTTATTTAGTTATTGAAGATTTTCAATAAAATATTGCACTTATTTATTTACAAATATCTGCACAGGAGACAGCGAGAGACAAATGCCAATACCTGGATTAAACGATGTTTTACTTATACTTAAATATAGAAAAGATTTAGTCTGCAGATATTTGCAGATTTTAAAGATATCTGTTAGTAAATTAGTGCATTGTTTCAATAAAAACCGTCAATAACCGATGAAATATGAGAGACAAAATGAACTTTTTTCAATGAAATTGTTTGTTTTATGATAGCAAACAACAATGTAGAACATTGAAAAATTGTAGAAAATCACTACTACATGTTATATTGAAAAAAATGATTTTTAATGGCAATCTTTAAAAAACTTCACAAAAGTCCATTGCAAAAGGCAGATAGAAGTATGGTACCTTTGACAAAGTTGTTTCTTATAAAATGTGCAACAACTTTGCCGAACAAAGTGAATTTTTATATGCAAAACTGAAAAAAAAGAAATATATGCTTCTCACTGTTAAGGGAATTAATCACAAGATTTCAACCTTTATGAAATAAAGAATAATTAATGGGTCAACTTTCCTTAAGGCACTATGGCTCTGAAATTTATTTTTTGGGTCAAAATAATTTCGATCACGTTTTTGCAGCTTTGGAAACAGTGTGTGCCGGTAAGGTGCCGAGCAGTCTGTATTTTACTCCTTACGCTTAATCTTCCTACAGCCTTTTCATAACAGCCGTCACACGTCATGCGTCATATGAAAATAAGAAAAAGGGAGGAGCGTCTCCGGTGGATATGAGCTGTTACCAAAACGCGCTGCTTGTGTAGTGCGGACGTCTGTAAAAAAACCTAAATTAATCCACCTAGCGGTCAGACTCAGCCTTTCTCATTCAAACTTATTATTTGTAAAAATAGATTAACATGAATGCTTAAATCCAAAAAGGTATATTCACCCTTTGGGTTCTAAAATATTGATGTTGTAATTAAAGTATAAAAAGTAGGTAAGTATAAGTAGGTATATTCACCCTTTGGGTTCTAAAATATTGATGTTGTAATTAAAGTATAAAATATGAAATTTGACGTAATGTTAGTGCTTCAGAAGTAGCGAAATATAAGAAATGAGCCTTAATTTCGAACAATTTAACCACGAGCGACACCAGGAACGTTCAAATAGTACGATACCACATTTAAATCATGTTGAGGCCATATATATTGATCAAAGCAGCTATAGTGTTGAATAGTCTTTGAATTTCTTTTCTTTACAAAACTTTTGAACCACATATCAAATTTTTATGTAGTTTGTTATTTGTAAGTTTGAGAGATGACTCGTTTGTATGACACTAGTTATGTTCAAATAAGTCGAGTAATGCTTGAGATAATAGACTTTCGTTGTTTTACAAATCAAAACATAACGGTTGCTTAAGTTTGATTACAATCAAATGAAAAGAGAACGTATGGGGGGGGGCAAACGTTGAAACCACGTGTTCAATCATAATTCATCAGTTAACCCTTAACTATCCCGTTCAATCGATATCAATATTGTTCAAATCTGTTGTGTAGTTTCTAAGATAATGAAGTTTAGTGACTTTCACATTTCGATACATTACAAACGAAGTTTCATTCCGATTACAGCAAAATTCAATAGGGTGTTATGAGGCAGCTAGACCTTTCATTTGATACTAATTCTGTGGAAATCGGGTCAACCATCTCTGAGAAAAGTGAGTGAGCCCAAGTTGTCATCAGAATATGTTTCTTTTCATAGTTGGATTTCACATTTTTAAACATAACAGGAAAAGTAATAATCCGTTCGCAAAAAAAAAAAATCACTAGGGTCTTATGGGGCAACGAGACTTTCCATATGACACTGATTTTATGAAAATCGGTCCAGCCATCTCTGAGAAACATAAGTGAGATTAAATAGTCTCCAGAACACGTTTATTTCTGTAACTTCTTAGCCATATGTTCAATCTTCATAAAATTCAAAAGTTGAGGTTTTTTAGGTAGCCCGTTTATTTGAAACCAATTTTTTTTCAAATCGGTTGTGTAGTTTCTGAGATATTGATGTTTCGTGATTTTTACACTTTGATACATAACCTCTAAACTAGGAATCAGATTACAATAAAATTCAATGGGGTCTTATAGGGCAACTAGACCTTTCATTTGCAATTGATTTCATTGAAATCGATTCAGCCATCTCTGAGAAAATCGAGTGAGATTGGGAGAGCGTTACACACACACATGCAGAAAATGCTCAGCTCGTCGAACTGAGTCGAGTGGTATACGACCTTCGGCCCTTTTGAGCACTTTAATACCTTTAGTTTTTGCAGTGATTGCTATACCTTTCTAGGAGAAAGGCAAAAAGTGAAATGATAGAAATGACTTTTAATTTCAACTTCAACCCCGAGCAAGGCCAAAAACATTGAAATAGTACAATATTAAATTTAAATGATGTTAAGGCCACATATTTTGATCGTAGCTATAATTTTAAACAGTCTACGGGTTTCGTTTCTTTCTATAACTTTCAAACCGCATGTTTAAACATTATGAAATTCATTGTTTAAGGGTTTGAAAGCCCATTTATTTGAATTCAACTATGTTCGTAGCTTCTGAGAGATAAGAGCGATTTTCACATTCTGACGCAGCGCCAAAACTAAAAGTTTGATTACAATGAAATTCAATAGCAACCTAAGCGGCAAATATACCCTTCATTTGACACCAAGATAGAAAGAATCGGTCAGACCTTTTCTGAGAAAAGTGAGTGCGAAAGAAAGGTGCACATACACACGTACACACCCACACACAAACATATACACCTATACATGCATATATGCAGAAAATGCTCGATTCGTCAAACTGAGTTGAGTAGTATATGACATTCGGCCATTTCAATCATTTTTTTACCTTTTAATTAGCCAGTGATCGTTAGGAGAAAGTCAATATGTTTACTTTCATTATGTGATTTCGCATTTTTATGAACAACGGACACAGTTACAATCCGATTGCAATGAAATTCAATAGCAACCTATGGGGCAACTAGACCTTTCATTTGACACTAATTTTGTGAAAATCGGTTCAGCCATCACTGAGAAAAATGAGTGAGTTTAAACAACCTCAGGATAACTTTTCTTTACATAACTTTTGAACCATATGTTCAATCATAACGAAATTCAAAAATTAAGGGTTATGGGGACAGCCCAATCATTTGAAACCAGTTTTATTGAAATCGGTTGTGTGGTTTCTGAGATATTGATGTTTCGTGATTTTTTACATTTTGATACATAACCTCTAAACTAAAAATCCGATTACAATGAAATTCAATAGCAACCTATGGCGCAACTAGACCTTTCATTTGCAACCTTTCATAATTTTATGAAAATCGGTCCAGCCATCTCTGAGAAAAGTGAGTGAGAAAAAAAAGTTGCACACACACACACACACACACACACACACACACACACACACACACACACACACACACACACACACACACACACACACACACACATACACACATACATAGATACATACATACAGAAAATGCTCAGTTTGTCGAAAGAAGTCGAGTGGTATATGACATTCGACCATTGGGACCACTTTTATACCTTCGGTTTTTCCAGTGATTGCTATACCTTTCTAGGAGAAAGGCAAAAATAGTAATTATCTCGTTCAGAACAATATGGTATGCACATAAAATTGAGGAACAGTTTCTCGGTCGAGAACCTATAAATTTTAATGCAATTAACCAATTTAATGCAGTAAAGAACCAGCGTGCCTTTTGAGTATGCAACGCACCACCGTTGATATGAGGACACCTGCACAATGTTAATGTTAGCAGCTGATATCGTAACACTATTTGTTAAGTTGCGGTGATTTTCAAATCAATCTTATAGTCAAAACAATTAATCCTTTTCTACTTTTTTAGTTGCTCTTATTTTCGAACTATAATAAAACGAGTACGGTTGCTTTGGAATGATATTGCAATTGTAAAATGGAATTTTTTCGAATGGTTAAAACATAACTGTTTTACGAATTTCGCGTTATCAGAAAGATAAATTCCGTCGGTAGGTAGTTTTCGTTGTCGTCTAGTGCAGCAAAAACAGGGTGCCCCTTTTTCTGCGCTAGCCACGAAGCGGGTTCAGTTGGAGTCGATCCAAATGGTTTTGGCTGTGAAACGCGCCGGTTTCCCCTACGGACAGAGCGCTTCGGAGCCAAATCTTGACTGTTCCATTTCAGTGCCCGTTTGATTGGGTTGAAAAAACAAGAACGGTTGTGGTTTTGAGCGGCGCGCGGCGTGCAACCCAGATATCGTCTGGCCTCGATTTCCGTTCCGCTTGACGGGCGAAAAATCGCTTTCCATCGGAAAAGGATAAGTTTAAAATTGGGTGTGTTTATACAGCGGAAGAAGTGGTGATTCGATGCAGCGATGTAATGATAAAGGTGTTACCATTTCTCAGAATCAATTCCACTGACTAACGAGCTCATTATGCATTTTCTTGCAGCTGGGTTGCACAGTGTAAGGTGTAAGTGCTATCTGCATAACTCAGTGCTGTCAGCTTTTTTTACCAGAAAGGAGTGACGAATTGGTGCTATGCATTGAATTACTTTCGTTGCTGGAGAGCTAAGGAACAAAGGACCATTTATATCAGTGCATATAAGAGACACCAGTACGAGTAATGCAATTTTACGGAAACTAAGCAGGGCCATTTTTCCTGCACTATGAGCTAGATCGGACACATGAGTGTGAATTATCATAAATTTGAAAAATTCTACTCTAAATGATTAACGCGTATTGTGTAGCAAGGGCGGGGAAAACATCTATTAAGCCATAAAACATAATACTTGACAGGCAACAAAATAAAATAAATAAACCATAAACCTCAACCGCACCATCCATAACTTTTCCCTTCGGTATGTGCCTTAGTCAACCGGTCTTTTCTTTCTGTCTACATTCAAACAATTTTTTCTCCTTCCTTTTGACAGGAGGTCCCATGTCACCTTCGCACCGTGACAGCGATAATCCGTGGCACACAACGGATTCGGAAATGAGTGCAAATCCATCAACAACACAACGAAGCCTCACGGCAACGGGCCAAGACGAAAGCGGAAACACCGGACGGATGATGTCGAGAGCATCGACGGTGCCAAGCTCAGTTGGCAATGGCGGTGGCAACATCAGCTTGTCACTCGTCGGAAGCACGATGCTACTGTTGCCCTCGAGCGTACCAGCTATGCCTGGATCCCAACCGCAGCTTCCACAGCTCCCACAACAACAACAACAGCGACATCGAACGATCAACTCGATGAACCTTAATCCAACTACGCCGGCGATGGTGGTGAAACCGGTGAACGAACACCGGAAGCTGCTGAAAAGCACCGGCCCGATACTGAACTACGTCTTCGATTCGCATCCACCGTACTACAAGTCCACCTACTATAACACGCGGTAAGTTTGCGATACCCACCCCGACAGTTCCGGAAAACCGCAGCACAGTCGAAGCTACCGGTTTACCGCTCATTATCGCTACGACGATATTGTTGCGCCCATGCTTTCCTGCATTCGAACAGATGGAAGTTGGTTTGAATTAACATCAAAACGAAATCATTTTAATTATTGCACAGTGATTAAATTTAATGATAGTCAAGCAACGGTTTCATATAAATGGAATTTGTAAATTATTAGCCTTTAATTTATTAACATTAAATACTGGGTGAGTTGAATAAAATCGTAGAATTATTAAATGAAATATAAACATTAAGAAGTAATTAACCCTCACCAAAAAGCAACCAATTTTGTGCACATTAGAAAGCTATACCTCAAGCTGTTATTGCACCGGTAGCGGTCAGTTTCGCCTCCCACCTGGTTGTTCGGTCTGGTGCTTTCGAGGCCGTAAACCGAAACAACAACGAAAACATGGTGAACATGAGCCCTTATTATTTCTCTTGTATTGCAATTTTATTCTGGATAAACCAACGCAGCTTGATGGCTCTTGTTGTTGTTGCTTTAACTTCTGAAACATCACCCCTGTAGAACCAAACAAAAAATACATTCTACTCCCGCCGTCGGTGCACTGCTGTAAAATTTAACAACGTAATAACGTTTTAATTGCCAATCAACTTTTACGGACATATTCATCGCGTGTTCGCATAGAAAATGAAAGAGATGTTCGCTGTTGCTCGTCTTGCACCCTGTTCATCCATTTTCCAGATTGAAGGCGAAGGAAACAATAAGTAAAATGGGGCTGCTGACCCCAATCGTTTCCGCAGTAAAAATAACCAAGTAGTTTTTTTTTCAGAAACACACTTGCCAAACAGTTATTAGTTGTCGATTTTCTTCTTCACAATCGGAATGCATCAAATTAATAATAACAGCATAAATTTCACGAGATATTTCTACTACGTTGAAAGTTCTCTATTGATCTCAAAATATAACCCTAAACGCTTTAAACTGAAAACAAAATTCGGGTCTTAATTTCTCCGGAAAATTCTAAATTATTTGTAAGATTTTCATTAACCTCGAATTGAAGTACCTATATGAAACGTGCCTAACAATTTGAAAACATTTAGCATAACAGTTTCGCCGCCATCCCACCCTTCTAATAATCTGAATTAACTCCTCATGACTAACAATGGCCAACAACTTGCCAGCAGAGCGAGGGCCTAGTGTGGTTGGTAACGTCTCTGCCAACCACGCTCGACGCCTGGGTTCGAATCCCAACGCCGACATAGGTGTCGATGGTTGTGGGGTGGCGTGATCCACTCACAACCAACCCAACTGGTCTAGATTCAATCCTAGCCGACACCGGGAGATTTTCTGAGGCGAAAAATCTCTGGGATCACACCTTCCATCGCATGAGGAAGTAAAGCCGTTGGCGCCGGTCCGTTAATCAACGGGTCGTGGGTTAGGGTCCTGGGTGTGGAGTCGCCTCCCTGGGCGTCGGTGATTGGCCACAACAGTGGCGGAACTAGACCGACGGAAAATAAGCGAGAATAAAAAAAAAAAACTTGCCAGCTGAACAGGTTTCTAACCAAAAATTTCCATGTTTTCCACCACCGAGCGAAGGAAAGATTCATAGGGTCAGAGCGTGCAGTGCCAGTCCATTCGGACTGATGTTGTTCCCGTAGGGGACTTCAGTAATTGCATCCTTTGTCTAATTATTTAAGATAAACCTTCGGTTGTTTTAACAATGGGCCGACGTTTGTCGGTGAAGGAACAAAACCGAAGTGAGAGGGCAGTAGACCTTCTTTTACTTTTTCCCACAAACACTTTGTACACTGCATCGGAAGCCCTGCGAGGGGTTGCGATAGAAAGGAACGGCCATTTCGTTTTTTTTTATCAAGAATCGTAAAATAAACTTTATGCTTATTTTCCAGCTGAGAAACCGCATCCTCACGTTTGCAGCAGCCAGAATGCAGCTGCTAGGGCTGGTGTGGGTTAGGGTCTGCACTTTGGGCAGGAGTGTGCTTGGAAAAAAGAGGTAATGGGGGGTTGAGATGCAAGTTAGTGTATCGTGCCGTGAAAAAGGCGGTAATTGGATGCCTCCTTTAGTGGTGCGCACAATTCGTCCGTGGTCCGAGAGTTATTATAATGAAATTTTAATGCTACGCTAAAGGCCTTCCCATGCATACAGGTACCTACTCACAACATACAACTATTTGCAGTACGGCAGTAAAGCGCCAGCAGACGGGTCCCTGTAATACTGAAGAGACGGGTTTGGTGGCACAATAAAAATCGCGGTTAGTTTTACGATCTGCAGAGGAACACTCATAGCATTTTGGTGTTGCTATGCAGAGACACATATGTGCTTATTTTTTGGTTGCAAAACTACTGAATTGATGTATCAGTCCTTAGTAAAAACTTCGGAAAGATTTTTCGAGCAGTGCTACTTAGGATTTACTGCTGTTTACTGTATTATAGTTCTATAGCTCTATGATTGCATTTTGATGCTCGCTCCGAGGAATTCATGTGTATGTATTTATTTTTATGCCATGCAATTGCACCGGTTATGAAGTGTGTTTTGCGCCAGTCGACCGTCCAGCTAAAATGGGTTAATAAAACCGTGGTTTCCGGTGGCACGACAACGATTCGACTGTGCCTTTGGGGAGAAATAGCGCATTCGTGCATCGGTCCATGATGCAGTTTGCAGTGCCCGCTGTTGGTGTGTTAGGCAATCCACCGCACGGCAACTGGAGAGCCGAAAATAAAAATTTGAATCGTTATGATAAATTGTGACATTGTCACCGTGAATTACGATCCAAACGTATTTCATTCTGCATATGGTTTTCGGCATTGGATTTAGATTTACATAGGACTTCTCGTTTGCGGAGAGGGAAATAGAACGATCAAAGATGGAAGTGCGCTCTGCGCGTAACTTCAAACAGTTTCACGATAAGTTATCTCAACTCGATTTTATTTTCAATGGCAAATTTCCCACGGGAAAGTCGCCCTTCCGATTGTCGCACAGTTCAGCGATGGTTGGCATGAATTATTATCGCTTTAGTAAATTTGTAGCCATTGTCAACGCACTGATCGTCAACCCACCACGCACTGTTGTGGGTTGCGAATTTGTGCACACATTATTGCGGAACACGTTTGGATATCATGATAAGAGCAAGCGGCGTGCTTTCACGGTTCACGGTACGGTGCGGAGCAGCCAACCACAGGTTGACACGAGCTGCTGAACCGTGACGCAAACTGGTCTGGGAGCACGATTTCCCTTCGCTATGACGATTGATGAATGTTTATTTTATTCTGTTCGGTTAGCGGGCGTCATCGTCGTCGAACGCTGCTCTGGATGGTACTTGATATGAAGCGTTGAAGTACTGTGTATTTGTGAAGCATTTGCTTGCAGGGTAGCTGGAAGCATTTTGAACTCGACGAATGAGGGATGCTACCCTAGATATTAATATCGAACAATATCGCACGCTTAGCCTTGGGGCTAATAGCGGTCTCGATCAACTAGATTAGTTGAGAGAATTCGTTATCGATATTGTTTTTGGCACATTCTGCATGTGCAGGATAAGTACAA
Organism: Wyeomyia smithii; assembly: GCF_029784165.1. Classification (NCBI taxonomy): domain Eukaryota; kingdom Metazoa; phylum Arthropoda; class Insecta; order Diptera; family Culicidae; genus Wyeomyia; species Wyeomyia smithii. The sequence continues at coordinate 210,197,230 of NC_073695.1, forward strand.
CGATACACCTTGCCCCAGTGCTGAGTCGAGAAAATTTCCAGCTCGAAAAAAACCTCGACTCGATCGGGAATCGAACCCGATATCACAACCGTGTGGGAGAGCTAGCCGACCGACATCGCTAACCACAGAACCACGGGGACCATGGTTCCATGGATATTATGACTGTTTATCTACATCATAGCGATACATATTCCTAAAAGTCAAGTTGAATACCTACTCTCTATCTCAATATATATTACTTGTCGGATCTAAAACAATCGTAGCAATAAATAGTGCTTGTGGCAGTTTTTGCCCGTTTGACATTGGCAAATCTCAAACGAACAATACGCACCTATTGATATTGATATTATGTTTCAATGATCTTGGAAACTAAAAACCTAATTGCTGATGGCAGTTCTTGTGTTCAATGTATTTTACAAAATATAAAACAAGGTTTCTTAAATCTTATAGAGTTAAGTTATAACTTTTTCTCAATTTTATAAAATACATGGAAAACATCTGAATCAAAAACTTGCATGAGAAGGGGGAATACAATTATTACTTAAAGCCATTTCAAGAACCATTAAATCAACCTTAAACTAAATAGATAACACTTTACATCGATAGTTGATACCTACTGGTGTTCATTACTCTCATCTGTTGCTGCAGATGAAGTCGTACCGAGAAGTTGTTTCTTAACAGCTATATTGGAGCATTTATAATTTTGATATTTTTATTAGCAGTGTGTGATTTTCAGACCAGAAAAAGAAAGATCGGAACTTTGATGGTTTCAGGAATCCGTAAATAGGCTGCATGTACCGTAAGTCATGTACCCCCAAGATATCATGCACCGGGACGTTAGGTTGTATTTCCCCGGCCCTAAAAGTTTAAAAGTTCGGAACTGGCGCCACAAAATTCAGTGCATACCCAAACAATATGCTCAATGTTATGGTATTTATGTCCACAAACGCAGAGATTGCTATTCGTGAGCCCAACACGCGAGAGATACGCGTCAAGCCTATAGTAATTGGACATAAGCAGAACATCACGCGAATGAAGTCCCATCTTACATCCAACCCGCCTAACCACGGTTTCGTCGATACCAGAGGGATGATAGTGTAGCCAGCGCCCCAATTTCCCGTTGTCTCATGAGGTTCGCTAGTTAAAGAGTGTTGTTTGACTAGAGATTTCAAAAATTTCATTGTGAGCAACGAGTCTTTCATAAATGTCACCATTTATTGAGCCCTCCTTAGCCAAAGAGTAAAGCTTCTCATTGCCCGGAATTGAACAGCTCCGCGATTTCACGGATAAAGTACGTATTTTTTCCAGGAAATATGGAGAGTGCTTCACATTTTTCATCGATCGAAGAGCCTCAATAGAGCTGAGACTGTCCGTAGAGATGAAGTAATGGTCCGTGGGCATTTTTTCGATAACCTCAAGGGTATACTGCATTACAGCTAATTCAGTGACGTAAACAGAAGCAAGATTATTGAGCTGATAGGGGACGGTAAAATTATTATTGAAGATACCGAAGCCAGTACACCCGTTCAGAAGTGATCCGTCAGTGTAGAACGATGTTTCTATATTTATTGAAATTTATTTTGGGGATCTGCTAATGCGAGCAAACGCAAGCTAAATATCTGTAGAAAACAACCCAAGACAATCATTCGTCATTTAGCTCGGTGGAGAATAAACCGGGTATCTGATAGTAGACCATTTGTTTCGACCCAACAGAGTATGATTTTTTCGGTCTATTTCCGGATACAGGATAGCATTGCATTTGGCCTATAATAGTTGTGATCAGAAGCTGGTTTTCCCTGTTTTTGGATGACGATTACCTTTTCCCACATTCTTTTGATAACAAAATTGAAGCTAAATGAGTTACGATAACGAATCCTGAAATGAAGTTGTTTTGAAATAATTCCTACAGATTTTTCGTCTCTATCAAAAAGTGTTGTTTCCAACAAGGTTTGTTATTATACTGTTCTATATGCTTGTTAGAAAACTGATGCCTTAGTAACAAAGTTTGATATGAATTATATACTAGTAGAATATTTTTTGTTAAAATTTCTGTTGTTCACTGCTCTATTTCTGTTCTTACTGCGAAAGTGCACTTAGACCGCTCTCTCTCTTATTTGAATGTTGCTCTCTTACCACATCTCTCCTGATTGCCACAGTAGGTGGACAAATCTCCCAGCTGCTCTCATATGATGCAACTCATCACCCGCGGTACAAACGAGCGCACTGGTAGACGCGCCTTTTTCACGAGGACATAGCTAGGCAGAGCAGCCCCGGCGAAAGTCACTCAAAACGCTTTTTCATTTAGTGTAAGCTTCAACGCTCTTGTAGAGCGATACTGAATGCAATTGCTTGAAATCAAATATCTTAACAGGCTGAAGGCTGGAATTCTTAAAACGGCCGCTACCAACCGTCAGCATATCCTCGACGGTCAAACTCGAATCAGTGACAACGCCATCGATCTCCATTACGCGAGCTGTACATGTAAATATTAGGGATGTTCCGGATGTGATTTTTTAGACTTCTGCAGATGCGGATGCGGATGCGGATTTGTGATTACGGATGCAGATGTAGATGCTGATGTCAATTTTCATGCGGATGCGGGTATCCGTAGTATCCCATGCGTTTTATTTTGCTTATATCGCATGACCATATTTCTCTTCATGAGCATGAGCATGAGCATGAGCATGATTGACCGCCCGCGGTTGCTACTCCGTTATTGCCAGATCAGCTGTAATTACACAGAGAACCAACAGATGATGCTTGGGACTAATATTCATCCTCAATGTGTAAAAACTGGTGACCTTAATCTTTATATTAGGCAATACCAGCGCCGGCCGCATCCGAATGCAGGTCAAAGAAGGAGTGTGTATAGGAATATGTTGACGTAATACTCGCTTTATTGGAAGCCGAGAACACCTCTGCACTTCCACGAGAAATCACTGGGATGTTGGAGAAAAGGGTAAGGTTTGCAGCAGGTTCGTTTTGGTAAACGATGCGCTGAGTTCGAGTACCGGGTTCATAATAATAAATATCGCGCGTACGAGTTCATTATACCTTCTACGGAAATCATAACGCGATCAATATGTTAGATGAAGTAACACTGCAAAAATAAAGCGCACGCGAGAATACCGGACCTATGACTCAATCAAGACCGACTCAAATATTTGAACATCTGTTTATGTAGTCATTATGCAACTACCGTAACGTGTCTCCCATTGATTGATCTCAGCTGACCACACAATGTTACGAAAGCTACGAGACTTGAGTCCACGTTAACGCCTCGCGACTTCTATCACTTCTTCGTGAAGTGACCCTATTTATATCAAAAATTATAACACGTTTATAACCAATCTGTAGAAAATACGACCTCATGAATGCTATCGACGCGAAGTCTCTAGATATTCGGTCACCCAGACATCTGTCTTTGAGCTTAACAGGTCGACTAACGGCGTTTCTTGTATACTGTTCGTCTGTTCTTAAAAAGCGATTTTTTTATTTGAGACCGATTTAAAGCAGTAATAAACTAAAGAGTGTTGTTACCGTCACGCACAGGTAAGTGTGGTACATCCTAGTGAAACGCAAAATGGTATACCACACTAAGTGGACGATTCGAACTAACATATCATAAAGTTGGGTCACTACATTTCGAAAACATTTATATGAGCAAAACTCTCCCGGACCGGAGACGCGTTTTACCAAAGCATTGTGCACGACCGCTCAATCCACGACTACCGACGGAGACGCTCGGGAGCACGATATTTCACGCCGATTCTCTATTTACTGTCGATACGAGTGTTGCCTATCAAATAGAAAAATTGGCAAAGTTTCATGCATCCAAAGCCCCAATAATTTGAAAAATGCAGATACGCAGATTGACCAAAATATATATCTCAAGTTTGTTGACAAAATGCCGAACTAGTCATTATTGGGACATAGTATACAAAAACCTCTGCTCAAAAACTAGACAAATCGATAAAATTGAATCAAAAACTAGACAAGTCGAAAAAATTGAATCATCAGATTTCGACTTCGACTAGCAACAATGCACCATATTCCGAATTCCACAAACCACACCAGTACTCTCTGGGTGACGAGTTCGAGTAATGTTACGCGTTATGTTGACTCATTGTTAAGCTGAGCGATGGGGACCTTTTTGTCAAACGACATGCGTAAAAGCATAAGTAATGTCGAACTCGTCTCCGCGGCGCATTCACACCCGGACTACAGTTTTGTCCTGTACTTTTTTTCACTTTCCGGACTATACTTTTTCTGTATCCGACTACACACTTTATCCTGGACTACACCCGAAAGAGACAGGGTGCAGTCTAAAAACACTAATAACAAAAACAAATGCTCTCAAATAGCGTACTTAAAATATGACAGCTGAGTGTAGCGTCGCTTGCGTGTTTGTTTTCGAGCTGTAAAGTGTAGTCCAGGACGGTGTAGCACAGTCGCAGAAACGAGCTTGACACAACATTACAGTATTTCTAAACCCTTTATAAAATGCCAGAACAATTATTATTCATTTTACCGTTTCGGATCTGCGTCTATAAAAATTTAGAATGTTTAACAAAACTTTGCTATGGCGTTAAAATAATAATTCAAAAGCTAGTGAAGTCATAAATAGAAAAGGAATGACAATGGATATTAAAACATGGTCATCAGATATATTTCAGTTAGGAAATTCATGACATTTTTAACATTGGTAAATATCGCAGAATAGATAAACCGCAATCGTGTGGTACACCTTTTCAAGCGGTGCATGTATGAATGACAGAACAGTACGAAAATGCTACGCTGTGGTAGCACACATGAAAGATGAATTCGCCATTAAATGACGCACAAATTCATCGCTAAAAAATTCATACTATACTGCACACACTACAAGTCTACAGTCTACAACACGAAATATAGAAAAAAAAAAACAATTTGATTCTTATCGGTGAAAACTACTACCTTCGAGTCATTTATAAATAAATAAACAAACATGTCTGTAAATGTATGCACTTATCTTTGTCATTGAATCAGCTTTCAGCAAACCAAGCATGCCTCCGCTCGCACACAAACAAGTATAGCCAACTTGTTTCTATGGTCACAACTGCCGCTCTCTCAGTTTCTGCCTCTCAGCAGATCGTGCCGTCGGCGAAGAATATGCTTGCACATTACCGTATCAAAGGAAAGTCACCAACACAACACTGCGCTTTGAAAGCAGCCATTTGCTAGGCGACAAATTGTAAAAAAACGGCAATAAAACTTTGAATTTCCAGATCGTTTTACTTCCAAATCACTTTCAATACAATGTTATAACACTCGAAACACTTTCACCTACAATTACCACACGAAATTCACAATTCATTGTGCTATATACCACTATAAAATGCGATTACCACGGACGCAATAAATAAAGCGTCTACCAACAATAGAAGCAAACTGTCGAAAACATCGCATGACCATATTTCTCTTCAGTGCAAAAAATATTCAAGCGTGCAGTAAATAAATAAAGGAAATTTTTTCTACAATTTTTTTTGAAGCGATATTTTTTCTCAACATCCGCATGATATAATGCGGATGCGGATGCGAATGCTGATATCCGTAACATCCCTAGTTGATATTTCCCCGTAAAGAGATTAAAAGCAACAATCTCGTTTGCTTACTTGAGGCTGGATACCAAACACGTAGTTTATTTTGTCATGGCTCGACAATATTAAGTCAGATCCTTCAAAATTTAAAATATGTTTAATGCTTTCACTTTGGGACGAAGAAATACAACCCATGGCCCCAGCAATTCTTCCGGACGCAGCTTAACACGGTAGATCAGCTCTTAAGGCGCTCCTCTATCAGGAAAGATCAGACTGGGGGACGAACGGATTTTCACTCTCGCAATCGGTCAGGCAATTTTCATCGTTCATGCTGGATACACAAACCAAGCACGGCCTTTGTACCAATCACCAATATAGTAAAAAACCAAAAAAACTAGCACTATAACAAGTTACATTGAACAACATTGTTTTAAGAGTTTTTGCAGAGGTTTTGGAAAAAAGTGAGCAGTGTGTGTGAATACTTTTGATTGCGTGTAGAAATAGTTTCATCAGCAGATATTGGCAGGTTTAGTAGATATCTGTTAGCAAATTAGTGCATTATATTATAAGACATATACTTACTTTATTTGACTTTACTTAACTTTACTTTGCCAACAAGGCTAACGGACCGTTCACCGGTCTAGGGCCAAACGAATCAGAGTTGTCCAGCTTCTTCTGTCTTGGGCAGCCGTTCTCCAGTCTCCTCGTACACCAGCAGATCGTACATTTGCTTCCACCGCACACATCCACCGCGTGCGAGTCCTAAAAACACTTCGAACACTCGTCCATAAAGTGTAACCGGGAGTATCAGCGTCCTATGCAGCGCTAGTTTTGTGCGAGTTTGCAAACTACGGGACCTTAGCTGGTTATGTAGTCGATAGAAGGCCCTGTTCGCAGCTGCAACTCGTCATTTCACTTCACGGCTCATATCGTTGTCACATGTCACAAGCGTACCAAGATAAACGAATTCGTCAACCACTTCAAATCGTTCCTCATCTATCTCCACCTCAGCACCAACACCACGAGAACTCCCACACTCCCTACCAGCTACCATGTACTTGGTTTTGGTGGGGTTAATGACAAGTCCCAATCTCGCAGCTTCTCTCTTGAAAAGCACGAATGCCTCCTCCACGGCCCTACGGTCGATACCGATAAGAAATATAAGAGATTAAAAAACACTTTTTTCGTTGTGCTTTTTAGGCAATATACACAAATTACGTAACGCTAAAAGTCTAGATTTTAGACCCCGAGGATGAAAATTTGAAAAATTTGATCGTCAGCCTTTTGAGTATGAAAATGCCATTTAAATGCTATAGTCCGTTGGACGAACTTTTTGTATATCTTGAGACCTATCTTTTGATGCAATTAAATTTTTGATCAACTTACCTTGAAGTGAGATAAACATTTTATTTTTTTAAATACTTGTCAAATGAAAATTGAGTCTTCAGCAAAGTTGTCGACAATTATATTTTCAAAAAACTTTACTGAAGACACTTTGGTTCTATCTCTTGAAAATCGACCACATATGGGTATTTTCATACACAGACATTCTTAATATTTCTCTTCTCTTTCAAAAAATTCCAAATAACTTTTTCTGATGTAATTTTAGAGGCCGTTTTTTGTGTTTTTTTTTTAAAGATGTACAGAATCGAAAGGATTTTTGGTTTTTGAATTGAAAATACGAAAATCATTTTTATTTACGGCACCATTCATTATTTGGAAACCATGAAGATAGAAAAAAAATTATTTTTACCGATGCAGATAGACAAGATGACAAGATTTTTTTATACAAAATTAGCAACATACTTTGTTTTTTTCTTTTTCAATGGTTGCATTCTAAAAAGGAAATGTCAGCTCAGAGATAAATACTCTTTTTTTCAATTTTGTCCGTACGAAGGTACCTCGGTATGGATTGGTCAGAATGATTTCGATCACGTTTATCACGCTCCCACAGACTGTTATTATAAAAAAAATGCACCAAAGAATCTGAAAATTAGAAAATATATTTATTTTATCTAACTGTTAGGTGGATTGATCGAAAAACCGAAAACGTCAAAAGTAAGGCCTTGTTCTATGAAATAATTTTGCTGATGACATTGAATACATAATCAATTTTTCACAGTCAAATCTAGAACGATCACGATTTTTCGAGTAAAGACCACTGTGCACTGTGGGATTTTCAAATAAATCTTTCCACCAATTGTTGATGTCTTGAAATACAACCCTTGGAATGTATAGCAACTGTTTTGGAAGTTATTTCATAAAATGGTGGTTGAAAAACGTGCTTTACAAGAAGTATTTATTCGGTTTTATATCACTTTTTTGTGCTTTACGACCTTCAAAAGGGCATTACTCGAAAATGTACCGTACGGTGATTTTAAAATTTTGACCAAAGATTTTGGACGTCATAACAAATCGAATGGTGTACTCAGATTTCTTGGTGCATTTTTTTATAGTAACGGTCTGTGGGAGCCGTAAGGTAATATAGTTTTTTTAATGTGATTGTCAATGAAAGCTGCAAATACTCTCAAACAATGTTTCGCAGTCAGATTTCGCAGCCTAACAAATCATTTTCAATCTTGCCCAGACATCCAACTATTACATCATGCTTGCTCTGAACTAGTGATTTGAGAACCATGTATGGATATGTGAATATTTTTTATATTAAACGTAGACTGGATAAAAATAATATCAGCGCTTCTTCGAATACGCGAGCATTATTCAATATTATTCGTGATTTTTCCACTTTACTTCGCTCGTTCGCTCGCTAGTTCAGTCGAACGATTGAACGGCTACAAGCAAGAAGCGTTAATTTCCTAGGAGACCCATTCAGTGCGAGATTGTAAAGAAATTTAAAACGATTTCTGCATTGTTCAACATCTTCGCTGGTCATAAATATGCTAAATGTCTTTCTATCGTTACAGTATTTCGCCGAAGGCAAAGTTTACTTATGTAAAACTAACTTTTCCTTAGTGTGATGATAGCGTAGAATTGGTTTGAAGCCAATTTCAACGATTGTGTCGTGTCCCCGCGGCACCCTTTCGAAGCGAGTCCGATTTCAATCGATTTACTTTGCTTTACGATACAGAAGCAATGTCCAAATTGGAAAATACTGCTTGGCTGCAAAACTAAGAATAGAGCCGAAATTAAATTATTTTGAATTGAATTAAACTGTTCTGTACACATGAATAAGTTCTTTTGAGAAGTTGTTATTTATGATAAAAATCCAATCAATTCAGCCAATCCATTAGGCGTGGAAATAGCCTATAGTTGATTTTGTTAACCTTGAACTCGACTCAACTGGTGCTTCTATGATCTCATCATGTTTGCTAGAGTGGCTGTATCAGTTCATAATAGGAAGAAAAAAAGTTTCCTCTGCAAATTGACCACACTATGATGCTGTGAGCCTCTGTTTGGTATGAAAAACCGAACGACATTGATAAATTTGTGCTGCTCTAGCAGTACTTAACGGGGCCACAAGCTATACGGTTGACAGGATTCACGAGTCACTATTGATTTTACCCATCACTAGGCAAAGTCATCTAGTTTTTCTGTGCTTGTTGAGCTACCGTTGGCGGTCAAGCTGTTGTTTGGTCAGTTAGTGTTATATTTTTATTTTTTGTCCTCGCTCAGTTTGCTCATGAAACTCAACAGTTGACGTGAAACGGTGGTGTTGCCTTGTGTCGGATGGCTTCGTCGTGAGCTTGCGCTTCGTTTCCGGATGATTCAGCAACATAAAAATTGCTGTGAGCAGAAATACTGCCCGTTTCCTGTTGTCCGAACTGTGCGCTGAAACACGTCCGGAAAGAATATAGAATTTTTCTTTTCTCATGTAGAGAGGATTATTCAAATTTATTAAATATTTTTGAATTATTAAAATGTGATTTGTATTTTCAATACAAATTTCTACAACGTAAATAAAAAGTTCTGTGTCAAGAAGAATCATGTTTAACATATGCCGAAAATTGCCCTAATAGGTGATCAAAGGTAGAACCCAATGAATCGAATAGACACCGGATATAGTTGCTGTTGTGGTTTCGTACAGAAGGCCGATCCCGTTGAATGGTATTTTGTCCTCTTCATCAAAGGTCAAAGAATAGCATTGAAATAATCTGCTCGGCTTGTGAGCCGACCAAGTACTCGTCGTGTTGCTCGGAGCTATCTCTAGTGAGGCCATGGATGACAGATGCCATTCGTTGGATGCAATGAGAAGGCTATTTTTTCGGTGTTTTATGACTGAATAAATGCAATCAAATATTGTTTTTTTAGAGCTAACACAGATGGTTTATGTGTCCGGTACGACTGAATCTGAAATACGCTTACTATAGGAAATAAACAAATGAAAAAGAATCAATTCAACGTTTATTCTGTACTATGCACAAACATGAAGTTGAAGGGGCAAATATTGCCAAATATTTTGTCAATAGGCCATCAAATCAAAACGAGTCTAGGAGAAATTATATTGTACCAGATAGCTTTCGATTTGGTTTTTTTTATTTACGCATTCATGCAAAAACTTTCAGAGCACTAATTTGTATTAGCAAACATCACACTTTTTACCATTTGTACAGCATGTGTTTATCGGAATTTGAGCGGACAATAAAGCGCATGTATACTGTATTTTGTAAGGGGTATAATTTTTAAACTATAGCGATTTTCTCAATGAGGATTTTTCTACTGCTCGTCTAACTGGCAAGTCGTTTTCTTCAAGAAAATCAAGCTACACAAGGTTGCCAAAATACAAAAGAAAGGTAGGAATGAGCAACTACACTGAGAACAATATTTAAATGATTTCGGATTAGAATTTCCAATCAACATCCACCCCCGGAGCCGGAGGGCTCAACTCTATTCGATCCTTTGCAGAACGGCTATCTGCGTAATCGGTCGCTTGGAGGTAGCGGTACTGGTTCGCACGGTTACCACCCGTACGATACCGTCGACACCTGGATGCGTCTGTACTATGAGCTCTAACTTCCATATCTGGGGTGGCAAGTTGTCGTTCTTCAAAACCACCAGAAGGCCCTCCTTCAGCGATATTGGATCCTCGAACCACTTACTACGCTTTTATATCCTTCAAAATGACTGTTTGCGTTTATGTGGAACCTGATAGCGAGTAAACGTACTCTCCTTAATTTCGTCATTATACGGCTCTGGCACTGCCGTCAGCGCACGGCCTATCAAGAAATGACCGGAACTCAGTACTTGATAGTCAGTCGTATCATCGCTTTGCGGGACTAACGGCTGCGAATTTAGGATGGCCTCTATCTGAGTCAAAAAGGTCAACATCTTTCGTAGGTCAAATATGCTTGATTCATGACCTTGTAGAGATCCATTTTTTTCATGCTCTTGACCCCGGCCTCCCAGAGTCCGCCTTGATACGAAGCCTTCGGTGGATTGAAGCTCCAATGGATTCCTCGGGGCTAACATAACTTCTCCAGCTCCCTTTCCAGAAAATGTGACTTGAGTAGCTCCTTGAGTTCGGTCAACTGCCGCTCGGCACCTATAAAGTTGGTACCGTTATCCAAGAACATATGCCGTACTAAGCCTCGTCGACCAACGAAGCGGTGTAGTGCTCCAAGAAATCCATCTGTATTTTCAAGGTGTATCGCTTTAGTGGCTATACATACAAATACGCTAACATAGACCTTCAGTGGTTCCTTGAATTGACCCATCTTCGAATAAGAAGTGCCAGCAAAATCCACACCTGTCCTTCCACACGGTTGGGCAGCAGTCACGCGAGCGCTTGGCGAGTCGCCCATATACTGCTTCAAGACCTTCGGCTTCATTCGAAAACATTTTAGGCAGCTTCGCAGCACACGAACACGGTAAAACTGTTCTCGTACCTTGGACAACCATCCGTTGAGGCCAACGTGCAGTTGTCCTCGATGAATAGCTTCGATGATCATCTCCGTAAAATGGTTTCTTTCAAGTAGAATGGTTGAATGCTTCTGGTCCCTTGGAAGATTTGATTTCCTAATTCTACCGCCGACTCTCAGCAGCTTCTCACCTTCATCGTAAATAGGATTTGAATTCTGAAATTTACCTGTCATCCGCTTATTCTGTAAAAAAAAACTCTTGATCTCTTCACGGTACACTGTATGCTAAACGAATCTCGTCATCAAATGCAACAAAGCACGATAATCGATAGCGATCAGTTTCCCGCACCGCCGTTTGCTTCCAATCACTCCATACGGTTTCATCATTTGTAACACTTCGGCCTCGAAAACAGCTGCGGTTTCTTCGAAGGCCTCATCGTCATCTTTGGTGACAACGTCTTCTTGTTCCTTCACTTCAACCTTATTTGACTAGAGGAGGTCTGGACCGCTCCACCACAAAGAGTTCTTCATCAAGTCCAAGGGAAGCACGCCGCGAGAAATTAAATCTGCCGGATTATCTCCGGAACGGACGTGCATCCACACTGCATCTGGCACCACAGGACTATTTCAAAAACAGACCCTAACTCGACACGCTTGATGTCGGTTTTCAAGGCTTCACGCACTGCTTCAACTTGCTTCGCCAGTAGAGCTGCGGCACACAATTCCAACCGCGGAATGGTCATTTCCGCTGGAGTCACATCTTCAGTCTCCTCCCTGTTGATCTCCTTCAGCAGAAATACTCGTGACTTCCCATCTTCCTAGCCTCTTTCTTTCTTCTTTTCGTGACTTCCTAGCCTCTTTCTTTCTTCTTTCGCCATAGCAGCTGCATAACCATCTTCGCCAAAACCACAATGGGACCCAATACTTCTGACAATACTTGCCATTTAGTCAACGGTTCCGAGAGATTCACCATCGGTTGCACACCAAAGAGAAAGCCATCGTCTTGGTTGGATCCCACAAAAGCCCCAAGGTCCTTCACTGTTTTCGAAGCTCATCAGCTTCTCCTGACCTTGAAACGGAACACCTTCAAGAATCTCCAAATCATTTCGCAATATTTTAGCCTTTTCGATGGTATTTGCTTCCGATAGTGTGTCATCAACGTAGAACGACTTCAAGCCTCTGAAAAGGAATCTCTTTCATCGTTTGCCAGCGATTGAGTCGCCAGAAACTTTGCTGGGCCGATTCCGTACGCTACACGAAGCAATTCAATATCAGTCAACTGTTGCGAACTATCGTCTCTCCATACAAACCGTTGATATTTGGTGTCGGTGCCATCGACGCCATCGTTGCACATACGCAGGAAAAACGAACCTGGGCAGTTTCCATTGTAGGATGAGGTCAAAAAATGGGCTCTGAACGATTGGTGCTTCCATCAATGAGGGACACACCCGTAGTCGTCTTCTCCGCGTTATACACTACTCTCATTTTCGTCGTAGAGCTGTCCGGTTTCATTACGCAGTGGTGCCGCAGATTTGTCGTTTGTCTGCTCATCGATATCCCAAAAACGCTTCATCAGGTCATAAAACCTTTCGTCGTTCCGTTTCACGGCAGTCGAGGCACTACTAGATAATCCAGAATGTGAGAGCAGTCACTTGTTCTGGACTTCACAGCCGCAGTGATTTGAAACTTCACCGTAGATTTGGCTTCATTTACGCCTATCACAGGAATATTGACATATTCCTTGGGTAAGGTAAACAGATCACTCATCGTTTCTGACACAAAGTTGGCCATGGCGCCGGAGCCCAGCAAAGCACGACACTCATGCGCCATTCCACGTATGTTGATAGCGTCAACGACCGCAGTCGCCACCAATACCTACTTCCGGTCTGGAACGGGGATGACTGTAACTTCGTACTTTCCTATTATCTTCGTAGCCTCATTATTTGATCCGGAACCATCAACAACCGGTTTCGCCTCAGTCTTCTCTGTTGCTTCTTCCGAAGTTTCCTTCTTCTCTTCGCCGTGCATCAGTGGATGATGCATCTTCTTACACGGACACCATTTACTGCCCTCCAACTTACAGTACGCTGTACGATGTCCCTTTTTGAGTTAGGCAAAACAGAGGCCGAATTGCCTTGCCTTCTTATATCGGTTGCTAACGTTCATTTTCGTTAAAGAATTGCAATCCTCAATCTGATGCTCTTTACTACAAATCAAGCAGCTGTCAACTGTGTGCATCTTGCCTAGGAGACCTGAGGCGCCGTTTCGAGTAATTCGGGCAACGTTTTTCAATTTGCCTCCATACATTGACTACTCACAGCGCTCCAACATGTAGCGTAAAAAACTCGACCGTCTTTTTAAACTCTGGCTCTAAGCTATACCGTGCTTGACCGTAACCTCCCAGGCCTTGGGTGTAGCAAAGCAAAGCCTTGGTGCTATATTCCGTATCGGAACTCGACCTTCTGTTTATTATACACATACTTCGCAGCCAACTGGTAAGTGTACAGGACAATTGCGGGGCTAGCGCTACGATCCTACTGGCACTAACAGTCTCTCCCGAGCCGAGACTCGAACCTACGACGACTGGCTTGTTAAGCCAGCATCGTACCTCGAGACCAGCTGGGAGATTGAGGAGGCCTTGCGTGTATCGATATCAAATTTGGATGTAATCAGGTTCACAACAATAGCTTCCGACAGCCTATCCTATATCTTTAAGTTGGAACGCCAGGGATTCCAAGCACTTCTCCAAAACGTCGAGTAACGATCTCAACTCAGCATGAGAACCCTTGACCATAGGCTTCAACGACAACAATTGAGTAACGTCGTGGCCTTGAGCTACCATGCGATGGTTCTCGTACTTCTTAATTAGGATCCTCTATGCACCTTCGTAGTTATTGTCATTAAACGTTTGTTGGTCAATCAAACCTTGCGCTCTACCCACCAAATCCTTATTGAGGTGATGTAGCTTTGTGTCAGGTGAGTCTCCTTAACATTTGTTGACGATGTCTTTGAACCGGTTCCTAAATTTGTACCTTACTTACTTACTTTACTTACTTTTAAGGCGACAGACCGATTATCGATCCAGTGCCGAATCCAGAATACGTCGCCATGTCCCTCGGTCTTGGGCTGCTATCCTCCAATCGCCCCTAACATCTTTTTCGCGTGCATCCTCGTCGACAGCACACATCCAACGTGTTGGGTTTCACGTTTTCGGCCAAGACAAGTAAAAACAGTTTCGAACAGCAGTTTCACTTTAAACAGCTTCAACTAGAATTAGTTTTATTTAATCGGTGAATTGTAACAAATAAATTTAGCTTACAAATCTAGTTTTTCCTTGCATGCGATTTCCCCAACCTTAAACTGCCTGAATTATTACCAACGACTGTAATTAAAATACAATTAGGTATCGGTGTCACTTCTCGCATCTTTATTCGCTTACTGCAACACTATCTTTCACTTCCAACTGATCTATCTTTCCGAACTTCACTTTTACTATCAAATTTTCTACTAATCTACCGTAAATTCTATCTTTAACCACGCCAGAATCTTTTTTTACCTTCCTGCTTTTACAGTATCTGTTTGTTTACAATTTTTCTATGCTTCTATGCTCCAACACTTTTCTTTCTGTCATTTCTACGCCTTAACCCACTGACATTTCTTGGTATTCAAGCATGCAGCGACGCGGCTGAAACATAACCAGTGTGGCCAGAACATTCCCCGGCCCGTAACCCTGTCCCGGGAGTGCTATCCGGCTCAGAGTTACCTTCTTGAATCTCCATCACTGCTAGTTTCGCTGTCGCTCGCTTGAACCTTCCGCTTTTTGTTCGCACCCATGCCTGTCGAACCCGTCCGTCACCTGACACGATGGGTTCCTCCACCACTCCTCGAACCCAGCACTTTCGGCTGTTACCTTTCACGACGTACACCAAATCTTCAGATTTCAACGGTCTAGTCTCGCCGAACCATTTTGTCCTCTGATTTAGCGAGGGAACATACTCCTTTATCCATCTCTCCCACATCACGTTGGCTAACTGCTGTGAACGCTGAAACGCGTCCCGAAGTGCTTTTGCTGTGTGTACAACTGGTGAACCTGCGCAAGGCTGGTTCGGTGAGGTACCCCTCAAAAAATGGTTCGGGGTGAGTGCTTCAGCTTCCTCTGTCTGCTGTGAAACGTAGGTGAGCGGACGAGAATTTATTATGTTCTCCGCCTCGACAATAGTTGTTTGCAGAATCTCATCCGTTACACGCCTACCGTCGTCAAGAGCCGTCAGCATCTCCTTCACTGAACGTACAAGACGCTCCCATATGGGGTGTTGCTGGCGGATTAAACGTCCACTTTGTCCGAGCGTTTGTAATTTAATCGGCGCAGTCGTCTCCTATTCCCCGAACAACTTCTAGCACTTCTTTGCTAGCTCCTCGCAGATTGGTTCCGTTATCGGAAAAGAATTCGCACGGCCAACCACGACGACCCACGAACCGATATACTGCCATTAGGCACGACTGAGTACTCAACCCGTGTGCCACTTCCAAATGCACCGCGCGTGTTACCAGACAGGTGAACAGCGCGATCCACCGTTTCTCTGTTCGGCGCCCAACAGTAACATCAAACGGTCCCAAATAATCGACTCCAACGAAGCTGAACGGACGAAGGTTTGGCGTGAGTCTCTGTACCGGCAGCGGAGCCATACGCGGAACTTGAGGCCGACTACGATGCACCTTGCACCAAACGCATGAAGACGATACCTTTCGAACCACCGCATCCACGTGTGGAATGTAATGCAACTGCCTCAGCTCGTTTTTCACCGCCTGGCGGTATCCATGTCCACTCCTCTCGTGATAATGTTGAACAATCAACCACGTAATTCTATGATTGTTCGGCAGAATCGCTGAAAACGTAAATCAAACGGAAGAAAGTCTGCTCGCTCAACTCGTCCCTCCATGCGGATCAAGCCACTCTCATCGAGCAACGGAGTCAGTTTGTACAACGGACTAGACCTTTCGATGGTTATCCACTGATCAGTCGGACGATCCCTGTTTCGTTTCAGTACCGTCAGTTCATCGATAAAGTTTTCCACCTGCGCCATTTTCAACAAAAAGAGTTCCGCTTGTTGGTACTCGCTTTGCTGAAGCGGCCGCCTGATCGACGCGCCTTTTCTTAACTTAAGTACCTTCGCCTGCTTGTTCGTTGCACGCAGTGCCTCAATCGGCAACCCGGCAACATTTCTTTTACAATTCGATACGAAACGAAGTACGCACGCCATAGTTCGTACTAACACCGTCCATTTAGAGAAGCGGCCAGGATCCACGAGAACATCCAATCCTTTCACCTCATGCAGCAATAGATGGATTCTCAGTTCCTCTGTCGTGTTTGCCGGCGGCAGTTCTCTTTTCGGCCACCCTTCTTCACTTTGGTACAAAAACGCTGGTCCGCGAACCCACGAACTGTTAGGATGCATATCCGGATCCTTGCCCCACTTCGTAAGCTGGTCTGCAACGTTAACTCTGGTCGGTACCCAGCGCCAATCGGTTAACCTCGTCAGAGTAAGAATCTCGCCAATCCGGAACCCCACGAACTGTCTGTACCTTCGCTGATCGGATCGAATCCACGATAGCACTACGCTCGCGTCGATCCAGTAAACCATTTTTCCAATAACGATGTTGTGGTTCTCGAGCACAGCCCGCGACAACCGTGCTCCCAAAACAGCAGCCAGAAGCTCTAGTCGTGGGATCGAGATCTGCTTCAGTGGTGCCACCTTAGATCGACTCATGACCAACGCACACCTTACTTCTCCTTGCACGATCGCCCTGAAATACGCTACACACCCGTACGCTGTCTCGCTAGCATCAGCGAATACGTGCAACTGCAGATTCGTTATTTCGTTAGACTTTGCACCTCCAAAATAACTCCTTGGCAGCTTGAACGACCCAACGTTTCGCATCATCTGTATCCAGCGCAGCCATTTCTGGAACGATACTTCATCGATCCTAGCATCCCATTCACAGCCATTTCTCCAAAGATCCTGGACCAACATTTTTCCACATACGGTAATCGGTGTGAGGAATCCCATGGGATCAAATTGAGCCATCACAAAGCTGAGAACCGCCCGCTTCGTCGCATGTTCCACGCCATTGAGGATTTTGAGGAAATCCGTCTTTGAAGCGGTAGCGAAACAAAAACTATCATCCATCGGTTCCCAAACGATCCCTAGAACACGCTCGTACTCCGTGCCTTTGTCTCGACTGAAATGCACTGCTGTGTCTGCACTACGTTTGCCGATTCTCTGCAGAAACTCCTCCGAATTCGACACCCAGTTTCGTAAGTGAAATCCTCCCTTCGAGTGAATATATTGCACTTGCCTTGCCCGTTCGACTGCCTCCTCGACGGTATCTACACTGTCGTAGTAGTCATCCACGTAGTGCTTCTCTATTATAGCTACCGCTGCTTCCGGGAACTCTTTTTCGAACTGTTTCGCATTTAGATTTTTAACGAACTGCGCTGAACATGGCGAACACGTTGCACCGAAAGTTGCCACGTCCATCACATATACTTGCGGTGCTCCAGTTGAGTCACTGCCAAACATGAAACGCAGCGCTTGCTTATCTTCAGTCCGGATTTTTAACTGGTGATACATCTCCTGGATGTCCCCTCCGAAAGCCACTGGACCTTGTCGGAACCCGCAAACGACTTTGGGAAGTGGTACCAGCATATCCGGTCCCGTCAGTAACGCTGAGTTCAGCGAAACACCTCCAACTGACGCAGCTGCATCCCAAACCAGGCGTACTTTACCAGGTTTCCGCGAATTTATCACCACGTTCATCGGTAGGTACCACACCGTCGAGCTAGGAGTTTCTACGATCTCTTCTGCAGTTATTTTATGAGCGTAGCCCTTCTTTTGGTAGTCCACAATCTGCTGGCAGACGTTCTGTTTCAACGCTGGATCCTTCTCCAGTTTTCGTTCGAGTGCCCTCATTCTCCGCACAGCCATCGGATAGCTGTCAGGAAACCATCGCTCATCTTTTTGCCACAGTAACCCTGTTTCGAAACGATCGCCCACCCTCCTCGTTGTCGTTTCGAGAATTTCTCGAGCACGTTTCTCGTCGACCGGTTCCGGCGCGCTGAACGGTGTAACCGCTGTCTCATCCATCTCATATTGTTTCCGAATAAGGTCGTGCAGCTCTTGGTTGCTCACTCGTGCCACTGAATGCAGATTCAGATATGTGTGGACACTGGTCTTACGTTTTTCCAACCCATAAATCGTCCAGCCGAGCCTCGACCGTACTGCGATAGGTTCACTTGGTCTACCGATGCGCGACTCCAATGGCGCGAATAGATATAGGTTGTCTAAACCTATAAGAATCTTGGGCAGCTCCGACGGATAATCCTTAGTTGGTACCTCAGCCAAATGCTGATACCGTTTCGCCACTTCCGCAAGCCGTACGTTTTGCTTTGGCAACTGCAACTCCGAAACCGTCCTAGTATTGAACAACGGGAACTTCTCCTTCGAGCCTTTCGCGGATATCATTAATTCCACCCTCCTGGACCTGTTCTCGTAACGGTTGATGTTGCCCGTCCAAGTGACGATCAGGGGCTCTAGCATACCCTCCGCTCTCAACTGCTTGGCTACCGAATCATCCACCAACGTAGTTGACGAGCCTTCGTCAAGAAACGCCAACGTATCAAACTGCCGACCTCCGTAGTAAAGAGTTATCTGCATCATCCGAAAGATCACCGCATTATCAGCATTCTTCATCGCATTACATTCCGCCTTCTGCAACTGAACCGATTCTTCGACTCGATGCAACAGTGGATGATGGTTGCGCTGACAATTCCGAATCGTGCACCGAGACTTCGACACACATCGCCCATTAGCGTGTTTATTAAGGCATAGCCCACATAGCTTCTGCCTCTCAATTTCCCTCAGCCGCTCCCCCACATTCATTCGTCTGAACCTTTCGCATGACTTGATCAGATGATCTGGCCGTTTACAGATCCAACATACCTTTCCTACTATGTCATTCTTATAACCGTCATTACGCTCCTCTGAATCGTGCATGTGCACAAACTCCTTCATCTTTGGATTACCTCTACTAGACCGCGCATGATCGTTCACCGACAGCATGGCAAACTCCGTAACCTCGGACACGTCAGACACGATCTCGTTCGTAAAGTTCGTGAACATACGAAGTGGACTACCTTGTTCCGCTTATACCGGACCCAATCCAGCTTGTAACTTGGCGGCAGCTTATCGACTAACTCCGATACCAGCATCGGGTTGTTAAGGTGTTCAATCAAGCGTGCAGCCTCGAGATGATCGCACAGCTGCTTTACAGTAATCCCGAAGTTGATAAATGTTTCCAAGCGATCCGCTCTCGGTGCCGGTGCATTCCTTACCTTCGCCAACAGGGTCTTGAGCAGCTTCTCTGGTTTCCCAAAAAGGTTCCTAAGATCTTGGATCACATCCGGTACAGAATCCGGTATCACTAGCCGACTCCTTAAAGCTTCAAGCGCGTCTCCCATCAAACAATCCTGCAATCTCTTCAAATTTTCCAAATTCGAGAATCCGCAAGCCGTCGTCGTGTACTCGAAACTGCTTATAAAAAGCGGCCACACTTCCGGTTCTCCCCTGAACTTTGGCAGATTATGAGATACCGCTTTTCGAGCAGCCAACTGGTCTCTCGAAATCCTGTTAACACAGCGCCCCGGCCCATTTTCGACTGCCTTACTGCGCACACTGTCGTAAACGCTGTTTTTAGGCTCCTCGAAAACGTCACTGTCAATGCTCTCTGCATCTCCGCTGTCCTCAATTTCGCCACCTCCGATTCCGGATGTCTTCGATCGCTGCGTCTCCGTTTCACTTCGTCGTGATTCGCCTTTCGGTATAGCACCGCGATAGTCTTTTGCTACCGATCCCGCACCAAATTTTCTTTGCTCTTGCAACCAATCGTTTACCTTCGACTTCGATTTTGCATCCAGAGCACCATCGCTTTTTCTCCCAACCGCGTCCTCTTGCTTTTTCAAAGCGTTGACTCGCTGAATACTACATTCTAACTGCTTCCGAATCGTATCCCGCCTTTTAACGAAATTTCGTTCCGCAGCCAGTTGGCATTCCAACATTTTTTGCTCGTGCTCTAACTGCTGCTCTTCCATTTCTCGTTGGAATTGAAGCTCCTGTTCGCGCATTTCCCGTTCTTGCTGCATTTGTTCTTCGTAAAAAGCCTTCTTTCTAGCGAGCTGTATCTTCCGGACCTCAATCTGCTTCGCAAAATCCTGCCTCATTCGCTGTTCCTCTTCCGACTGCTGCTCAGTCGAACCTATGACGAAACCAGCCCCTTGCTCGGATCCTGCATCGCTCTTCGAGCCAGATTTCTTAGCACGCTTCTTACCTGCCTCCGGTACCTTCAACGGTTGATCAGCAGATCTATCGCATCGCGGACAGTACCAATCCGTATTGGCTACCTCCTGATCCACACCTGCGCAAGAAAAATGTGCCCATTTTCTGCACTCCGGACATTGGACCCAGTCGATATCGACAGATTCATCCTCCGTTTTCCGGCAAAACAGACACCTCTCGTCTTTGGAAAGTGATGAGCGCATTCTCACAGGTTATGTTCTCCGAAATAGATTTTTGAAGTTTGTTGGGTTTCATGTTTTCGGCCAAGACAAGTAAAAACAGTTTCGAACAGCAGTTTCACTTTAAACAGCTTCAACTAGAATTAGTTTTATTTAATCGGTGAATTGTAACAAATAAATTTAGCTTACAAATCTAGTTTTTCCTTGCATGCGATTTCCCCAACCTTAAACTGCCTGAATTATTACCAACGACTGTAATTAAAATACAATTAGGTATCGGTGTCACTTCTCGCATCTTTATTCGCTTACTGCAACACTATCTTTCACTTCCAACTGATCTATCTTTCCGAACTTCACTTTTACTATCAAATTTTCTACTAATCTACCGTAAATTCTATCTTTAACCACGCCAGAATCTTTTTTTACCTTCCTGCTTTTACAGTATCTGTTTGTTTACAATTTTTCTATGCTTCTATGCTCCAACACTTTTCTTTCTGTCATTTCTACGCCTTAACCCACTGACATTTCTTGGTATTCAAGCATGCAGCGACGCGGCTGAAACATAACCAGTGTGGCCAGAACACAACGAGTGCGGGTTCTACCTCTAAGTCGACCTAAATTTGTACCAACTGTCATAAATCCCTTCAAACGTAGACAATGGTGTCTGCTGGAGCAGCAGGTGCTGGATTCCTTCGAATGCCAGGTAGAAAGTTAGAGTATTCAAGTAACTTGCCTTGTTCTTCTGCTGCAACAAGGTCAGCAATCGCTTTCTGCTCAGCTTCGTACGTCTGGATCGTTTCCGAAAACGAAACCCGGACGAATTCGTAGAGCTCCTCAATATCTACGAATTCCGCTCCGAATTCATCCCTCCTGTTCGGATCCGATAGAAAAATTCGATCCAGAACCCGTTATAATCGTGATAGGCAGCATTAACGTGCAAGCAACCGTAAAGTTCGCCTCCTCGTGGTGCACTTTGGGTAACGCTAAATAAACTACAAAACTGAACGTCTGTTCTCCATGTTAGGAGCGGCTTAAGCAGTGTCTGACTCGGAGCGAGCGGCTAAATAAGAAATGCGGATCCCGCACGCTTCACCTAAGATGGCAGCCCCATCGCGGGATAGGTTAACACCCTACTGTACCCAATAATAGAAAGTTAGCAGGAGAGCTGCGTAGCCGCAAGGTTACAGAGTCCGCTTTGTCAAGCGGATGGTCATGGGTTCGAATCTTAGTAGAATCAGGCCATCCGATGTCAAAAAGGACTTTTGAGCATGGGTTTATTCTCAGGCTCCCCACCAGTTACCCTTTCTTTACGCTGAAATCTACAAATACCTTTGCGTGACTTCCTCTTAACAAAAAATAAGTCCCTCTTATCAATAAAACTGGCCAGAAAGACGCACGACTAAACTTCTCCAGGGAATTATAATTGGTGATATTTGGCAAGAGGAACGAGTACCGTGCTGGATCGAAATCCGTACACCTAAGCACATGATAATCTTAGACGGTCGATATAAAATCAAGAAATCACATATTGCTTTAAACTGACATGTTTATCTATAGGTCTACTTATATTTTATTACTATTTTCAAGCGAATTGATTAATCACTCCGAAACCCGAAAAAATCATGTTTAAATAGAACATGTTTTGAATCGAAATCCGTACACTGTTTTTTGTCTGAATCAAAACCCGTTCACTTTTGAATCGAAATCCGCACACACGCGATAGAGACTGGATCAAAGTCCATACAGCAATGAATTAATATCCGTATAGATATAGAAGTACAAAAATAAACATCTTTTATTTATAATTTATCTTTAAATTTACGAATAAATATATTTTGAGGATTAATTGGTTCCAAATGTTTCACACGGTTTTCTAATTTTTTTATATCAGCTGAAATGGGGAAATTTTCGTAGCGTTTCGTTGGAGCACCCCTTGTCGTAGTAACCGGAACGCTGAAACTTCTCGAAACTTCCCGGTACGACTTTCCCTTGCGCACCTCAATCACAGCTCCTTCGAAATTGTTTGCCGTGTATTTATACTTGTTTTCTTCCATTATATGCCGAAAATAAGAAGAAAGTTCAATAATATATGCACATATGTACGGCACAGTTTTTGTTGAATAAATACCATCTACACTATTTACCAGACGATCTACAGCTCGAAAATGACAAAGACTTACCTTTTCTATTAATTTCAAAAAGATTCACAGAGTAAAACACTTATATCCCACTTGAAAAACGTTTTTTTCTGAAGAACGTTTCCTTAGTAAATTCTCTAACAATACAACGAAATGACAACAGAAACCGATACACGATTGATTTTCCATTTTTAATTTTTTTATTTCATGGCCTACTGGCGCATAGTTTAATTTAACAGAAGGTCAACAGCACAACGGACATGTACATGTAACTATCATATGAATTTTCATTTTTATAATGCTTAAAACTGAAGAAAAACATCAAGGTGTACGGATTTCGATACTGTACGGATTTCGATCCAGCACGGTATCGGTATAGTAGAACAGTAAGCGTGTAACGAAGAGTAGCACATTACACACAAGCACTGATGAACAATAATAATAAGCATGCCACTTCTCAATAGAGGTATTGCTATTAACAAAAGTGCGGGATACAGTAGACACCCGGGCATATCTCACAATAGATCTACGATTCTGGTCACAGTGAGGAGCCCATACATGAAAAAAAAGAATAAAAGAAAGTTTCAGAAAATGAAGAAAGTTTTCGAACTCAATTTTTGGCAACGATCTTTAGCATGAAAACATAGACACGAATCAGTACATGGAACATCTTGACTCTTGCCCAGTAGGGCAAGCTAGCTCAATTAGCTAGCGAAGCTAGTCGCCTAAAGCTCGAAATTCTGGGATTGAGCGAAGTCCGTTGGCCGAACACCGGTAAACACAAGACACCGTCCGCAAGTGTTATTTCATTCTGGTATACGAGGAGAAAACGCGATTCGGGAGCGAGGCGTTGGGTTCCTGCTAAGCCCGCAGGCTTATGCAGCCTTGATGAGATGGGAACCGATATACGAAAGAATAATCATTGCCAGATTTAGAACACGGGTTAGAAGCCTTACGATAGTCCAGTTTTATGCCCTAACTGATGCTGCCGACTTGCAGGAGGAAGAGAGTTTTTACAGTCAGTTGAATAGTGTGGTAGAGAAAGTCCCAAAGGGGGACATTCAAATCCATTTAGGCGACTTCAACGCTAATATTGGTTCGCCGTGGTTTAGGAGAAATCAGCGTAAACGGAAAACTGTTTGTGGAGCTTTGTGGTAACAACAACATGGTGATTGGGGGATCGCTCTTCCTCAGTTCATAAAGTAAAAAGTCGAACAACTTGAAGCCCGAGGCTCGCGGCTGCCAATCGGTAGAATGGTCAAATAACAATGGTCGAACATCAAGAATGCTTTTATCACGACAAGTGACGATACGATTGGCAAATTGCGTAGCAGACGGAGGGATGAATATCGGATGAAACTTGGAGGATAATCGACGAGCGGAAAGAGCCAACACTGTGCGGGCACGAACCAGAGCTGTCAAAACAGCTTCCCGACAAAAATACGCTGGTCTGGAAAAGACTGTCAAACGCTCTTGTAGACGGGACTTGAAAAGGGCGAAAGCGCCGCCGCTAATGAATATCTCCGCTCGTTGTATGACATTTCTCTCCGTCTTAGTGGTGTTAGGACGAATGCCAGAACGCCGCTGAAAAACAGAGCCGGTCAGTTACTAACTGACAGACCCGACTAGCTTAAAAGCTGGACACTTTGAGCAACTCTTCCGAGTCTTAAACGTGCCTGATCAAGAGAACCCGCAGCGTGTAGCTCCCGTAGTTCGACGTATTAACCGCATCAACTCTGAGGCTAAAACATTAGCTGAAATTGAAGCGGCAATCAAAAGCATGAAGTCCAACAGAGCGCCAGGAATTGATTGAATTTCAGCCGAGATGCTCAAAGCTGACCCAACCCTGTCAGCACAGATGCATCAGCTCTTCGGCAATATATGGGAAACCCGAACTTTCCCGGTGGACTGGATGCAGGGCATTTTAGTAAAAGTCCCTAAGAAAGGGAATCTAACGGAATGTGGAAACTAGCGTGGCATCACACTGTTGTACATAACTCTCAAAGCATTTTGCAAGGTGATCCTGAATAAGATCCAGGAGAAAATTGACGCTACTCTCCGTCGGCAGCAAGCTGGGTTCCGTGCTGGTCGATCATGTGTTGTACATTTCGCACCGCTCCGTATTATTTTGGAGCAAGTCAAAAAAATTCCAGGAATCTCTCTTGCTGGTTTTCGTGGACTTCGAGAAGGCGTTCGACCGCCTCAATCGCGGAAACATCTGGAACGACTCAGGCGTAGAGGCGTCCCAGAAAAACTGGTGCAGCTCATCGAAGTACAGTTCAAGGAGTTTTCGTGTAGAGTGCTACATGAAGCCGTTCTGTCCGACAGTATCAGGGTTACAGCCGGTGTGCGACAGGGCTACCCACTGTCACGCAGAGAGGACTGCCTTGGAATCCTCTTACAATGGAGCACTTCAATGACCACGACCTGGCCGACGACATAGTCTTGCTTGCGCAACGATGTGCGAACATGCAAAGCAAGCTTGATGACCACTGCAATAGCTCCAGGGAAGCAGGTCTCACAGTGAATGTCGACAAGACCAAATCGATGAGTATAAACGCTAACATTTCCTTTAACTTTATATTAGCGGGGAACGGGTTGATGAGGTCGAAAACTTCCAATATCTTGGTAGCCAAACTACACCGGATGGCAGGAACCAAGGAAGATGTTGCAATGCGCATACGAAAGGCTTGGGGTGCCTCTGCAGGTTTGCGCAACATTTGGCGCTCAAACCAGTTCACCCTGCATACGAAAATCCCTATCTTCAACTCTAACGTGAAATCCGTACTACTGTACGCCTGTGAAACGTAGTACGTCTCGACGGATGTAACGCAAACCTGCAGGTTTTCGTCAATCGTTGCCTGCGTTATATTATTCGTGCCTGGTGACCTCACAACTGGATTTCCAATTCAGAACTCCACCGTCGATGTAACCAACGGCCGATAACAACAAAGATACGGGAACGAAAGGGGGGATGGATCGGCCACACCTTAAGGAAAGGAGCGGGCGAAATTTACAAGGAATCTCTCGACTGGAACCCACATGGACATCGCAGGAGAGGCAGACCTAGGAGCTTATGGCTGCGAAGCGTGGCCCGCGACATCCAGGCTGCTGACGAGAATCTGTAATGGCGGCAAGTGAAAGCCATGGCACGCGATCGTCGACAAAGGAGAAATCTAACTGCATCCCTTTGTGCCTCGCTATCGGCGGCCATAGACACATAAGTAAAAGTAAAGTAAGCAGCATCAACGGCTTTGGTATGTAAACGAAGAGAATTAATGCTAAACTTACCGGTATCGGATTGGTCAATCGCTTGTCGGATCCGCTCCACCTTACCTGTGGTCATGCGGAGGCACTGTTCTAAGGCAGCGACAGACACGGCCATCTTACTCTTTTGGATCGGAGAGGCAGCGGATAAAAGCTTCCCGAAACGCAAATGCGTTCCACTTCACACCATTTCCTTTGAGTTAAGATTCACTACGCGTTTTCAAACTCTTCGTGACGTCTTTATATTTCTTTCCACATGAATTAATGGCTGTAGTTTGCTTTTCCCCACAGAAAAATCTCTTCTTTTGACAACGCGTGCCAAATCTTCAATCGGCCTTTTCAAAAGCCGTCTATTTCGGTTTTTCCGTTTCTCAAAATTCACATAAATTTAATTAACTCTATACGTATAATTGAATGAAAAACACATTTTTTTGGTACAATTTGTTCCAGTCTCAAACCAATGTTAATAATTTTGCAAATTATAATATGTATATGACCTGAGATAATCTCCTAGTTATTTGATTCACAACACAAAGTTGAACAGGTGAAGTCGAGCTAGTGCTGCTGCATAAGTTTGTTCATAGCGTTAGTTATGCGCTCGACTTATTAAGAGGCATCACTTGCCTATCAGATGAATTGTTATACACGTGAACATGATTTTCATACTGCTTCTAATTATTTAGCACTCTACTCTACATCCGCAATTCCACAGACCATATCGAATCAAATGAAGTGCAACAACGCCATAGCGTATGAATGTGAACTGGCCTTTCATCCAATTTATCTGAGCACAAGAATACCCATAATTACAGCAACAATACTCATCACGCACGCAGCTCATATATCACGGCTAGCCGATACCCGCACGGGAGGGATTGAATCGGATTCCCTGAGCTCCACTTGAGAGCATCAACACGTTCCGTTTCGTTTCCTATAGCATTCCCAGAAGGAGAAGCCTAATACGGTGAACTGTCTGGTTCGTACGGAAGAGCAGATGAGCGTCATCACGAGCACACCACCCCTAGCAACAGCAGAAAAAGGAAGCGACCGCCGGATCAGCAGTGAACTGATTCATCACTGTCAGCCATGATGCATGGGGTTGGCAACCGATATTTGAGTTGTCGACTATGCTTCGATGAATAAATCGTATCAAATCGGACTGCCATTTTTTCACTGACTGACACCTGGCATACATCGGGGAATAACTCGTAAGCTGAGGAAGAGAAAAAAAACAACAGAACACTTTTACGGTATAATGCCGAGCCGCTTCCCGTCACCATGGGATACTTGTGTTGGGTACAGAAAAGGATTAAGTGCTTGTCGTGAAGTGCATAGATTAGAGTGCAAAAAAAAAATACGCGAAAGTTGGCCGCTGAATGCTAGCACGGCAAACGGTAAAGCGCAAATATAATGCTCTGTCGCGTGCGGATCCACAGAGCGCAACGGAAGCGGATGCCGGAAAATTAGAAGTGCAATCGCTGGCGGAAACGATGCTTCAAATTCAAGCGCTGCTGGAACGGAGAATTGTGAGATTTTTACTGTGTTGGTTGTTTCAATTACTATCAAGGTTACCAAGCAAAAATATTTACTGCACGTTTCTTAAATTGGGTAAACTTGTTCGATGTAGTCTTCCTTTTCTTTGCGTCAAGTGAATCGAAGTGTAAATAGATCCTCCAAGCAATCTGTTCGAGAGGATATTTTTGGCTTTGCCACACAGAACACATTGCCGATGAATATTTGATCGCACACGGACTCCGACATCACTCTCTGTGAGGTTGGAGTTTCGAATGCCTTTTATCGTGGCAAAATCCACCATTATCAGATGTAATAGAGTTTGCTTCATTGTGTTTTCATCAGGGATGTGGTCGATGTTTATCCCGAAAAGAAGCTGGTCAAGTTGCTGCATTGACAGCAACCGCATCGTCACAAAGAATAGAATATCGATTATTCTAGTGCACATATTCATTCACACCGAAAACAACCTCCTTGACAGGGATTGATCGCACGTGGGTGCATGTAGCGCAGTGTTTATAGGGGTCACAACGCTAGAGATGGATTCAGTGCGCAAAACGCAATAAACAGGATACTTTAAGGCATCTGTTTGGCCAGCAGTAATGTACAGATGAACATAAATTTCCTCCAGACTGGAGGATTTACACGTACCATATGGCGCTCCTGTTAGTACTGTCAGCCGAGTGCCCCAGTGCGTTTAGCTGGTGGTCGTCGTCGGTGTGGACCTCGACGCGGACATCGTACTGGCGGTAGGTAAAAACCCATGTGTGCCGTTCACTGGTTTGCGGTTTCGACAGATGGCTACGGTTGTTGCTTCCGGGATTTCACACGGGTTTAGATGCGGTCGTCTACGGCCAAGTGCGGTAAATCTTTAGGACGAGAATAGCGGGAGCTCGGGAAGCGTGATTTATTAAACGACCAGTCTGATGGAAGGGTTTACTCGTTGACCGGCGATGCAATAAGGATTCATTCGTCGTATACTTGAATGAAGTTCATTACCAGCAGCCTTTCAGAAATACGTTGAATGCAACAAAATAAAAGTTGTGTTCGAAGTAAAACAATTAAATTCTAACTGTTGACACAGGCAACAATCAACCAGCAAATACATATCAAACTACTGAATACAAAGCCTCTCAGACATACAAAAATCTGAAGAAATTGCATAAAAAATAATCATATTCTCAAAATACGGAAAGTAAAAATCGAAGGATAAACGCACAAAAAATGAAAAGTAGCCAAAACTTTAAAATTGGCACACAAATATGTGGATGAGTAAAATAACAAAAGATCAAAGTAAGCTGAAGTAAAAAATTAAAATTGAAATAATAAACAAACCAGAAAAGTAGCAATTAAGTCAATCATATTCTCTGTAAATAAGTTATAAAACAGTAAAGTAAGAAAAAGAAAAGCAAAAGAGCAAAACAACAAGAGAGTGAACCGAAAGAGGAACAACAATCAGAAAGCAAAAAAGCAAACAAGCCAAAATGCCCCAAAAGGCCAAAAATCAAAATCAATAATCGATACAGCGATACGGTATACGTTATATATATTCAAAAAGTATAAATCAAGTATGAAAATTTAATATAGCAAAGCACAACAAACAAACAAAAGAACTTCCGGTTATGAACAAACAAGGAGTATGAAAACA
Organism: Wyeomyia smithii; assembly: GCF_029784165.1. Classification (NCBI taxonomy): domain Eukaryota; kingdom Metazoa; phylum Arthropoda; class Insecta; order Diptera; family Culicidae; genus Wyeomyia; species Wyeomyia smithii. The sequence goes on from NC_073695.1 coordinate 210,226,761, forward strand.
AACTCTAAAAATAGCAAAGCAAATACACATAGAAGGAAATTGGAAAACGAATCAAAAACCAAATGACGAAATGACGAAACCCAAAAAGAAAAGAACAAAAATCATTAAATCCTAAGAAACCAAAATCAGAAATCAAAAAATTTTTTTCTAATATCAAAAATCGAGAGTCTTAAATTTAAAGTTGAATGTTAGAAGGCACAAGTCAAAAGAAAAAGATCAAAAATCACAAACTTTAATAATCAATCTAAAATCAACAAACCAAACATCAAAATTCACAAATCAAAAACCAAAAACCGTAATCAATTTCAAAGTAAAGAAAAAGTCGAAAGTCAACAGTGGAAAATGTGCAATAACGCAAAAAACAATCAATCATTTCTTTATCTTAATGAAACTTCACACAGATGATTCTCTGGGCTAAAGATGTCATTCTAAAATGCTCTTAGTATTTTTTTTTTCTCACGAATAATTTGTGGAAAGGGCTCATTTAAAAAGTTATTAATGGTTACAAATATTTTTAGAGCCAGAAAGGTTTGTTTGATCGGTGTTACGTCTTCGGCCAAGTTTTGAATAGTTTTACGAAACAAAAAATGGAACAGGAGATGTGATATGGACTTAGGAAAACATTTCCTAATCCGGACGGGGTGGGAAAGTTGTAGATAATAATTTAGTATTTTCAAAATAAAATATATGTACACAGTGGAAAAAAACATCAAATAATAAAATAGAAAAAAATAAAAATAATTACCTATCTCACAGAGCTCATTTGTATATTGCTATATTAAATCGCTTTCTACAAAAGACTACAAAAGATTAACTAATTATTGATGGTGATTTGGAGTAATGTACAACAAAAAAAACTGTTTTAAAAAAAAATCTAAAAATTTGCTTGATTGATATAAGGTCTTCGGCAATGTTATTGACAGTAATTTTGTCCGTTCAAAAAATAATATTCACCATAAGACCAAACAAAAATTCCAAAAGTGAAATTTGAAAAATTATTATAACTTGAGTATCTCTGAAAAAAAAATTTCATAAAATCTAATTATTTCACACTGTTAACTAAGCAATGATAAATAAATGAACTTGGATAATGATAAATTTGAATTTGTCAAAAAACAAAAGTTTGTTTTCAAATTTTCTTTACAATGCGTACCACAAAATACATACAAAATTATTATCTACAACTTTGCCGAAAACAGAATACAAATCACACACATCGTTTTGGGCCTAAATATATTTTTTGCATAAATGTTTTTTGGACATTAATTTTTAAGTTTTGTCTAACGGTGTACATATTTGCTGGATGCAAAAAATTACTATCTACATCTTCACCGAGAATATCAAACAGCAAAAACCCGAATTTGAAATTCTAATGTTATCACGGCGAGTAAAAGGAACAACTTTATTTTTAAAAAATGGGCATCGCCAAAATCTTCACCATTTGAAAATATAGCTTTTTATTTTTCATTTGAATCCCTCCGGAAAATCATTCATCGCGGGCTTTCGAACAATTTTTTTTTCTCTAAAAAGTATTCTGACAGCAGTACGTTTAACTATCGAGAGGATAGTACGGTGTCAACTTTTGAAGTGACGCGGTGAAGGTTGTAAGTTTAGTCGAGTGCAACTTTCGCTCATACTAGAAATTTTTTCAAACACCCCTTAAATTTGAAATTATGGTCGAAATGCCGGTTTTTCCACACCAGCGCATGAAAATTATTTTTAACTCATTTGTTTCCCAACCGATTTTGAATGTTTCAGCCGTTTTGAAAAGGAAAAAATAGAGTTTTCAAAATATACATATACAGGTTTGTACTAACTTCATTAATATATGTTCAGTTAGCATTCAGCCGTCGTGCAGTGCAAACCTATATTTTCGATCTACCGCTGTCTGAACGTCTATTTCAATAAAGAAAAAGATAAGGGGTCTAAAAGCTTGATCGTCAGAGAAAGCTCCCCTGAGAGTATGGATTCGTTAAGAACACACACGTTCTATCTGGACATCCGAGGAATTCGGAACGTCAAACACAATCTGGTGTATGATTTTATAGCTGATCAATTACAACTAAGTGCGAGCGATGTCAATGCAATCCAGTTTGACCTTACGGAAGGAAAAGTGTATGTAGAGCTTCGGAGCCAGGAAAAGATGCAAGAAGTCGTCAAAAGTTTGATGGAGTGTTCGATCTAGTGTGCGACAACAAAGATAACAAGTCATACAACATGCGATTGAAGATTGAAGATGGAGGAACGGACATAAAACTTCATCATCTTCCACCACGTATGCCCATGGAGATGATCTGGCAGCACATGTCGTATTTCGGAAAAGTCAATAGCATCATCGAGCAAAAATGCAAGTCAGCTAGATTCCCCGATGCATCTAGTGGTGTGCGAATCGTTCGCATGCAAATTAAGAGGACAATTCCCTCGTACATCAGTATTCAAGGCTACAGCACCTACGTCACCTATAATAATCAAGTACACACATGTCGTCACTGCGGTAACATTATGCACCGTGGTAGAAGCTGCGCTGAAAACCGAACGCTTATATCGGCAGAGCAACGAAAACAAATATCATATGCCGATGTTACTTCTGGATTCACTGATCCTAAGCCGAACATGCAAGTAATAACCACTGACGAGGAAGATAACCAGGAAGAATCACCGCTGCAGTCTGATCTACCTATAATAACAGACAAGCAGGATGATCAACCTAGCACGAATTCACAGCAACACAATAAAAGACCGGCGAATAACTCGAATGACCTTGAATCTGGAAAAAAAGGTAAAAACTCTAAAAAAGTTCTTGAGTCCCGAAGTGTATCCTCTGACTGCAAAGATAAAAAATCAACTAACGCTTCTGGAGCCAAAGGAATAGGATCTCACGTAAAAATCGTTAGAGAGAATGAGATATCTGATGACGAACAACAGCTAATCCTACTCAGCAACCATACAAGCAGATCAATAGTACAGACTCGAGCATCAGTGACTCCCAGAGAGGCAAGTAGAAACAAATACATTCAACCACAAAAATGAACACTCTACTCGATCAATCGTTTACTTTCTCAACTATTAACATTAATGCTATACAAAACAACACTAAACTACTAGCTCTCTCAGCGTTCATTCGGGCAATGGATTTAGACATTATTTGCATGCAAGAAGTCGCTTTTAACGATTTTGATTTCCCCGGCTATGACGCAATTTACAACATAGATGAACGTAACAGAGGCACAGCAATACTGGTTCGACTGGGGATTAGAATAACCGATATTCAACGTAGTGAAAACCACAGGATAATGTCTGTCACTATACAAAACATAGTAACAGTTGTTAATATATATGCGCCTTCCGGCTCGAACAATAGAGGATTGAGAGAAGAGTTTTTCAATAGTTCCTTGCCACCGCACATTTTACATCATGCTCCATACCTCATAATTGCAGGAGATTTCAACTCTGTCATTGATGTACGGGATTCAACAGGAGCTTCAAACTTCAGTTCAAACCTGAGGAGATTTGTACAGATTATGGATTTAACAGATTGCTGGAGAATTTTCAATAATGGAACAGATTATACATTCGTCAGGGGTCAATCTATGTCGAGAATAGATACAATATTTGTCAATCGCCCAGTTGTAGATAGACTCCGCTACTGTAGAATTCAAGTCAACTGCTTTAGTGATCACAAGGCTGTTATAATGCGGCTTGCTCTACCTGTTAACACAGAAGTGCGTGCAAGGCCACCGTGGAAATTAAACAATGCTTTACTGACGACACAAAATATGCATGAGCTTTCATTGAAATGGTCCTATTGGAAACGATCCCGTCAAAATTACGCATCTTGGGTAGACTGGTGGGTAGATTTTGCGAAGAGAAAAATAGTCTCTTTCTTCAAATGGAAACGAAATCAAAGATACCAAATATACAACGACACTATGAGCTTTTATTACTCATGTCTTCGAAGAACATATACAAATCACCAATTAGTCGACTGTACCCCAGAAATTAATCGGATCAAAGCTGTTATGCTAAGGAAAGAAGCAGAGTTTAGGAACAGTTTCATACAAAGAACCCATCGGCACATGGCGAATGAGAACATATCTATCTATCAACTTTACGATCAGAGAAAACGACAGGGTGCATCTAGAATTAACAACATAAGTGTCGGTGACCAACAATTAAATGAACAACATGCTGTTGAACAGCACGTCTACAACCACTATCGTACACATTTTGTTACCAGTCAGGGAAATTTCCAACCTTTGAGAACAGTGCCTGGTAACATGCAAGACAACAGTTATCTGTTGGAGCCAATAACAGAAGAGGAACTGCACACGGCAATCAAAACAGCAGCAGCAAAAAAAGCACCAGGGAAAGACGGATTGACTAGAGAATTCTTCCTGCGTGGGTGGGAGTTTTTAAAAACAGAGCTTAGAGAAATTTTCAATGAGATGATAAATGGCAGAATCCGCGATGAACAACTACAGGGAATAATTGTTCTTGTAAAGAAAAAAGCAAGTGACAACACCATCAACTCATATCGACCAATTTCCTTACTAAATTCAGATTATAAAATACTAAGTCGTATTCTCAAAGAACGCCTAACAAAAATTACACCTTGTCTTCTATCAAATAATCAAAAATGTAGTAATGGTAGTAGAAATATTTTCGAAGCTACTTGTCTGATACGGGATGAAATAGGAGAAAGTAGAAGAATGGGCCAATGTGGTTTAATAATAGCCTGTGACCTGAGTAACGCTTTCGATCGTGTAAGTCATGACTTTCTGTTCCAAACTTTGCGAAGAATGGGAATTAATGGAGCATTTGTAAATTTTCTAACAATAACGATGAGAAACGCAAAATCACAATTATCACTGAACGGTAAACTTTCAGAATTCTTCGATGTACAGCGCTCTGTGAGACAAGGAGATCCCTTAAGTATGACTCTTTTTGCCTTGTATATACAGCCGCTCATTGACCATTTGGTAGCCATTTGCAATGGAGACGGAGAAGCAGTTACAGTCTATGCAGATGATGTGTCCATAGTATTAAAAGATCCATCTAAAACACAAAGAGTTATAAATGCATTCAGAGAGTTTGAACTGGAGTCAGGTGCAAAACTGAATATGAGAAAAACTATTGCAATGAAACTGGGAGCACAATTTGAGACACCTGAAGAGTTAGCAGTTAGTGATCAGATTAATATCCTCGGAGTCACATACAAAAGAACCTTGCAAGAAACCATACAGCATAACTGGGACAATCTATGGAGGCACATTAACGCTCTCCTATGGATGAATCGCTCAAGAAAAATTGATGTCAAACAACGGGTATGGCTGATAAACACATTTATATGTTCAAAACTGTGGTACATGTCATCTATTTTCCCACTTCCTGAATCCGTTGGGAAGCGAATTAAGCAGCAGATTTCACTTTTTATATGGCATGGAATACAACATCGAGTTAAGTATGAACAAATTATTAAAAACAAACGGAATGGCGGCTTGGGACTACATTGTCCGATTATAAAAAGCAAATCGCTACTGCTAAACCGATTTTTGCAAACCAAAAGACAGCTTCCATACCAGGAAGGATACCTTCGCATTGTCAATAACAGAAGGGAAACCGCCAGCTTAATACGAGACTTACCGCACATCAAAGACATACTGAAGCTATATTCGCGAATGCCAACACAAATCATGACAAACCCGACAGCAAATGCAGTTTACAACGATCTCCTTAATCGTCTGCCTGATAATAGAATTGAAAATATCATCGATCGAGATTGGAGGAGAGTTTGGAGAAATATAAGTCACAAGGAATTGTCTTCAGAAGAAAAAACAGCGTATTATTTGATTTGTAATGAGAAGATGGGACACAACGCATTATTATTCACTGAAAATCGCCGTGCTAATCCAAATTGTAGGGTGTGCGCCACCGAAGAAACAATTTTTCACAAATTTGCAGCGTGTGCAGAGGTAGAAATTCTATGGCAACATGTTAAACGTCAAATAACAACTCTGCGAGGAAGAACTACAGCATTTGTCACTCTACAATACCCTGGACTACAAGGCACACGGAGAACAGCAATGGGCAATATTTTGAAACTATTCATAAGATACATCATGTACATTAGAGATACAATTCCTGAAAATTTAAATTTGATAAGTTTAAATAATTATTTGACTATACACATATAAATTAGAAATTGGACAATAAAGCAAAGTGGTTTTATAAAAAAAATATATGTTGAGTTATTCAAGCGTAAATCTCATTTTTTAAACTACTCCGCGCAAATTCTCAACTTCACTTGAAATTTGTCAGTTATTTTTGTAAGAAAAGTACTACTAGTACACAAACATTTTGAAGTTATATTCAAAAACAAATAAAATAGAAGCTGTTCTATGTGAATCAGCAGATATTCTCTGAGTTATATGTTTCTCAAGAAAATCAGAATTTTTCAGACTCATCGAACAATAATATTTGGACTGTTTATTTTACGGTGCTATAAATGGAAAAAAATGCAAGTACTTCTGATGTGACCAAGTATAGGTTGTAACTCTAGCTGTGTGTTACTTACGCCCAAACTTGAAGTTTTTCAAATACCTTTGAAATTTGAAGTTATTGTCAAAAATCCGCCTTTGGACCGTGGTTCACATGTTTATTTTCAACTCTGTCATTTTCCATCAATTCTTTATATATAGATCGTTTTGGAAAGGGAACATCCATAAATGACGTAGTTCTCTTGATCCCTCCCCATCGTAGCAGTTTTCTTAGTTTCAGATATGCTACGTAGCTACTCCCCCCTCTTCCCCCCGTCACATTTCGTCAAAAATCTGCGTCATTTATAAACGTTCCCAAAGGCGAAAAATAGGGCTTTCAAAATGTACAGATAAATCTATAGATTTCACTTAGGTGTACGTGTGATGATTAGTTTCACACTAGGAGAAAGGCAAAAAATTAAAATATACTATGTTTTTTTTAATTTCAGAACCAATTTTCACTCATTTTTATGAAAATGTACTTTAAATGCTTTATAATTTGTTTCAATCTACACTAGGTGGCATCTGAAGTTGTTGCATTTTACTCCATTGGTAGTATCGTGGAATAAACAGCCCAACTATTATTGTTCGATGAACGTCGAAAATTCTGATTTTCCTAAAAAACATGTTACACGGCGAATTATCAGCCGATTTACAAAAAAAGCTTCTATTTTATATCGTAATTGAATGTAGTTTCAAAGTATTTGTGTACTTGTAGTACTTTTCTTACAAAAATAACTGAAAATTTTCAAGTGAAGTTGAAAATTTACGTGGAGAAGTTCAAAAAATTAGATTTACGCTCGAATAAATAAAACATATTTTAATGAAGTTAGTACAAACCTGGATATATTTTGAAAACTCCATTTTTCCCCTTTACAAAACGGCTAAAACATTCAAAAGCGGTTAAAAAACAAACGAATCAAAAATAATTTTCATGCGCTGAGGACAAAATACCGGCATTTTGACCATAAATTCAAATTTTAGAGGTGTTTGGAAAATTTCTAGTATGAGCGAAAGTTGCACTCGACTAACTCACAACCTTCACTGTGTTACTTCGAAAGTCTTGCATTTTTATTTTCATTTGGAGCACCGTACTATCCTCTCGGTAATTAGACGCTTTGCTGTCAGAATACTTTTTAATGAAAAAAAAAAAGTTGTTCGAATGCCCGCGATGGATGATTTTCCGGAGGGTCCCAAATGAAAGGTAAAAAGCTATATTTTCAAAGGGTGAAGATTTTGGCGATGCCCATTTTTTTTAAATAAAGTTGTTCTACGATACACGCCGTGTTATTTTCGAAAAAAATTAAAAATTTTTGTTTCTTATTCCTAATCTAATCTAAGCTAGCTAAACATTAATAGGTCTAATCAAATCGCTAGGGAAACAAATTAAAGAACAAATCTCAAAGCACAAAGGTTTAAACCTGAATATAAAAACACAAAAGTAAAACTTTAATAAAAAAAAAATTGGACGTCAAAAGTCATGAATTAAATTGTCAATACGTCAGGAAGTAATTAATCTAAATTCAAATTTCTAAAGTGATATGTCAAGAGTTGGAAATTGAAAGTCTTATCCCTGAAGTCAAAAGATTGAGTTAAAAATCGAAAATCAGGATTTTAAGGTCAACCCTGAATTCAGAAGCAAAAATTAAAAATTGGATTAACTATCGAAAATAAATAGGCAAAAGTAAAATATTATCATTATATTAAACAGGAGTGAAAAACTCAAAGTAAAAACTATAAATTCAAAAAGAAAAACTCAAAACTCTGAATTCATAAGTCGAAAGTCTAGAGTCTAAAGTTTAAAATCTGAAGTCTAAAGTGTACATTCTTAAGTCTAAAGTTTGAAGTACAATTTCTGAAGTCTAAAGTCTAAAGTCTAAAGTTTAAATTCTAAAGTTTAAGTTATACTGTCTAAAGTGTAAAGTCTAGAGTCTAGAGTTTAAAGTTTCAAGTCCAATGTCTCAAGTCTAAAGGCTAGAGGCTTAAGTCTAAAGTCTACAGTCTAAAATCTTAAGTTTCAAGTCTCGAGTCTAAAGTCTAAAATCTGAAGTCTAAAGTCTAGAGTCTTAAGTCTTAAGTCTCAAGTTTAAAGTCTAAGGTCTAAAGTGTGAATTCTAAAGTGTGAAGTCTAAAGTCTATAGTCTGAGTTTAAAGTCTAAAGTTTAATATCTAAAGTCTAGAGTCTTAAGTTTTAAATCTTAAGTCTAAAGTCTAAAGTCTAGAGTCTAAAATCTCAAATCTGAAGTCTAAAACCTGAAGTCTTAAGTCTTAAATCTAAAGTTTAAAGTGTGAGTCTAAAATCAAGAGTATAAAATCTGAAGTGTAATGTCTAAAGTCTAAAGTCTAAAGTCTAAAGTTTAAAGTCTTAAGTCTAAGATCTAAGATCTAAAGTCTAAAATCTCAAGTCTACATCTCACGTCTAACAGTCTATAGTTTAAATTCTAAAGCTTAAATTTCTAAAGTTTAAATTCTAAAATCTAAAGTGTAAAATCTAAAGTCTAAAATCTAGAGACTTAAGTCTAAAGTCTAGAGGCTTAAGTCTAAAGTCTACAGTCTAAAATCTTAATTTTAAAGTCTTGAGTCTAAAGTTTAAAGTCTGAAGTCTAAGGTCTCAATTCTAAAGACTAAAGTTTTAAGTCTAAAGGCTAAAGTCTAAAGCCTTAAGTTTAATGTCTAACGTTTGAAGTCTTAAGTCTAAAGTGTGAAGTCTTAAGTCTAATGTCTAAAGTCTTAAGTCTAAAATCTAAAGTCTAAGGTCGAAAATCTAAAGTCTCAAGTCTAAAGCCTTAAGTTCAAGTCTCAAGTCCAAAGTCTAAAGCCTTAGGTCTAAAGTTTGAATTCTAAAGCTTAAATTTTAAAGTTTGAATTCTAAAGTCTAAAGTGTAAAGTCTAGAGTCCAGAGTTTGAAGTTTAAAGTCTAAAGTCTAAAGTCTGGAGGCCTAAGTCTAAAGTCTGCAGTCTAAAATCTTAAGTTTAAGGTCTCGAGTCTAAAGTTTAAAGTTTAAAGTCTGAATTCTAAGGTCTCAATTCTAAAGTCTAAAGTCTTAATATTTGAGGTTTTAGTCATCGTATAATTTTATTTCCTTCCAAGGAAATCTAAAGTCTTAAGTCTAAAGGCTAGAGTCTTAAGTCTTAAGTTTAAAGTGTGAATTCTAAAATGTGAAGTCTAAAGTCTTAAGTCTAAAGTCCAAAGTAAAAAGTCTAAAGTCTAAAGTCTAAAGTCCAAAATCTAAAGTTTAAAATCCAAAGCCTAAAGTCTAAAGTCTCAAGTCTTAAATCTTTAGTCCAAAGTCACTAGTCCAAAATCTAAAGTCTAAAGTCTAGAGTCTTAAGTTTTAAATCTTAAGTTTGAAGTCTAAAGTCTAGAGTTTAAAATCTAAAGTCTGAAGTCCAAAATCTAAAGTCTGAAGTCGAAAATCTAAAGTCTAAAGTGTACAGTCTGAAGTCTCAAATCTAGAGTATAAAATCTGAAGTGTAATGTCTAAAGTCTAAAGTTCAAAGTCTTAAATCTAAGGTCTAAAATCTAAAATCTTGTGTATAAAGTCTCGAGTCTAAAGTTAAAAGTTTAAAGTCTGAAGTCTAAGGTCTCAATTCTAAAGTCTAAAGTTTTAAGTCTAAAGGCTAAAGTCTAATGTCTAAAGTCTAAAGTCTGAAGTCTGAAGTCTTAAGTCTAAAGTCTAAAGTCTTGAGTATAATATCTAAAATCTGAAGTCTAAAATTTAAAATCTAAAGTCTACAGTCTGAAGTCTAAAATCTAGAGTCTGAAATCTAAAGTCTAATGTCTACAGTCTAAAGTCTAAAGTTTAAAGTCTTAAGTCTAATGTCTAAAATCTAAAGTCCAAAGACTAAAGTCTGAAGTCTGAAGTCTTAAGTCTAAAGTCTAAAGTTTAATGTCTAAAGTCTAAAGTCTTAAGTCTAAAGTCTGAAGTCTAAAGGCTAAAGTCTAATGTCTAAAGTCTAAAGTCTAAAGTTTACGACTTTCAACCAGTGAGAAAATTTATTATTGCTCAAAATCAAAAAGCAAAAGTCAAAAACCAATTTAAAAAATTTAAAATCGCAAGCCCAAACTTCTAAACCGAAACCTAAAAATATTTTCAAATGGTTTCTATAGACCGGATGCCTTCGGAGACTCAAATGAAGTTTTTCCGTGAGCAAACATAGAAGCGACGAACTCGACGAACGCATGGTTTTTTGACGCGCTTCTATCTCTAGTTGAGGTACCAGAAATTCACAGAAACGGTTAAACAGCTACGACAACATGTATCAATCCCTCGACAATTGTGTGTACAGAAGCGCAGTAAATACATATGGGTCATTCCATACGAAGTGTCCATGGAAAAGAATAAACTTGGACACGACCATCACGGATTTGGCTCAAAGCTGGGGAAATTATTGGAATACCCCCCGCTCTGTGGGACCCCCCTCTTTGTAACAAAGTCAGGCAATTTTTGTTCAAAATTCCGTTTTTCTTTTTCTTACAATTCATAGATGTAGGACGTCCACAAAATACTGATAGATTATTTTTAAAGGAAATAAACCAAGGAATCCAAAAAATATATAAATTTTGACTGGAAGTGTTGCCAGATAGATTATTTTTGTATTTGAAAACTAAATATACATTTTTCGGCAAATGCAGCCATTTTCATTTTAAATTTGATATATTCATCGTGTTCCTTGGAAAATTTCACGTGAGAAACAACTATCATTCCGAGGTAATATGAGCCAATCTCGAGATATAACATTTTTACGAAAATAGTTGTAAATTTCGTAATTAATTTATTTTATAGTTTATAGCCGTAAGACACCCGAAAAATAATGATGATTGAATTTTGAAGAAAATAAACCAAGGAATCCAGGAAAAATATTATTTTTGACCGGAAGTGTTGCCAGATAAATTATTTATGTATTTTAAAACTAAATTTGCATTTTTCGGCAAATGTAGCTGAGTTTATTTTAAATTTGAAGGTTTCATCGTGTTTCTCGGAAAATTTTACATAAGAAACACTTATCACCCCGTGGTAATATGAGCCATCTAATTTAAGTATTGTAGTTTTTTGCCATTCTGGATTGGTATGGCAATTGGCGTGAATTTTTTTTTCAGAGTCTTACTTAACTTTTTAGAGTCTTACTTACATAGCGTGGCTGTCATACGAGAACAAAATTTATATTTCCATCTTAAAACACACTTGATTAATGTTTCAACAAAATTTCATCATTTTTACACAATTATTCTGAACCACGTTTGATAATTTTTAAGATTCCAAATTAATAGCTCATTTGAATCACATTGTTGTTATGATGATCACTCGAGTGTACAGAGAATATCTTTTTACGTTGAAATCCACTTTACAAGAGCAAACTTCAATCAAGTCCTGTTGAGAGTGCTCAGCACAATGTGAAAGTTGAGCTTTTTTCTGATTCCGACGAACACAAATAAAATCACTCGCTTGCGGTGAGAAAAGGTTTTACATCAATACAACAGCCCCCGAACTGTTGATACGTGTTGACGAGTGTGGCGATGCAAATTTTCAGTTATGCCAAAGTAAATGAATAAATTATTTTCGGTTTGCTTTGGCGCGTTCATCCTCGGTTGCGAATGTTGCAGTACCTGGAGTGCACTCGGATGATAACTACAAGTTGCTTGCCGGAATAACTGCGCGGTAAGTTAAAAGCGGATAAAATATCGGATTTGATTGTGTTTTATTTATGAGATTGCTTTTTTTTTGCGCAGCGTTTCGGAGTTCACTGCAATTGTGTACATACTTGTGAAAAAATTTTTTGTATGCTGAAAGCATGCCTTTTTTCTTACTTTCTGGGAGTTCATCCCTCTCATGGGAATATAACGAACCACGCACGGTCGTTGTTTTTCGATGGAACACTTTGTTTGCACGCTGGTCGGTTTGGATATTGAATGTCAGATTTTCCATCAATTGTGCAAATAAGCAATATTTGGTTATGGCAGAAAATTAACTTTCGATAAATTGGGTTACGAGTGGCGGTCTGTTGAATGCAGAAAGTGGACATGCGGAAAAATGGACTGTCATACTTCTTGTTGATGTAGAAAAATGATTGTTTGGCGAGAAGCTAGGTAAATCATAGAAAATTTCACTTAAACTAAGATTAGCAGAAAGCGAAAGGAAAACACAATCTGAATAAAAGCATATGTTTTCAAAACCAATTCAAAAAAACCTACGGTGGTGGTCGAAATCATTTGATTTCAGTGGGTAACGTTTAACTTTTTCTATCATGTTATCGCAACATCATGTTCGTGAGCCAACGTACAAAAAACCAGCTTCTTTTCAGTCAATCAGCCAGTTTGTTTTTTTCCGCCCAATCAGGACCATTTGGAAAACAGCTGTTATCTTTCGGAATATCCAACCGCAAAGCCTCACTAGTAGCTGGTTTTATCCGCTCATGTTCAGTGCCATTACGAAGAACCCCGTTGTTTTACAATCAACTTGCCAGATCAGTCAATCTGGCTGCGGGAGACGAAATCGTTTTAGCAACCACGTCGACAGACTAAAAATGGAAATGGTTTTCGTAGAATTGCGAATGGCTGTGGTTCCGTGAACATCAAAGCAGTCTCCACTGACAATGGCGTCCATGGTTGCTGCAGGCGTCGTCGACGTCGCGACGTCGCGGTTGCTGCTTCTGCTAAAAAAAGAACGCTTGAGGCAAATGTTTAAACTTTGATTATACGAGTCGTTTATAAGACTTTCCCAGAAGGGCTTTGAAGATGACTTGCTTACTACTTTTGACATATAAATACGTGTCTTTGGTGGAAGATTTTATTTTCTCACCACAATTACCAAGTTTGTCATCTCACTTCGAGCGTAACGCAATTAACCAAAAACAACTTTAGCAGAATCTTTTGAGAAAACTCCTGCTACCCATTATCAAGTTTACTCAGTGCACTGTTTGGTGTAGATAATCCGTAATTTTATTCCACCACTTCTGTTCTCTTACAGCTTCCGTTTCAGATGAGACTGTGGCATTTCAGCCCAATACTTAAAACCAGCAATTAATTTGACAATTCATTTCAGATGCTGTTTTGAATAGCGACTTACGACTATTATTCCAGTCGTCTATCTGGTTTATATAAAACTTTTGCGGTTCGTTGATAGTAATAAATGTACGGGCTCGCTATCTAAACGAATTTATTCCGCTGAATTCATTCTTATCTCTGCAGGGTAAAACTTGTTACGCTTTCTTTCAGCTCTGCATCGAATCACTAGTTTTCACAGATATTAATGTCGAAAGTGAGTTTGGGTATTAAAGCAGATTATTTCGAAACTTATGCAATCACTAGCGGAACCCAACTTTAAAATTGCGGTTTTGCAGAAGCATGCAGCGGACAACTAGGACCGAAGACACATGTTCTGCCATGTTGAAATTTCAGTGAAAACAGAAAAGAGTTAATGACGTAAGCTTAGTTGAAATACTTTGTAATTTGGTCGATTTAACTAAAATGTTGAATCTTTTCTGTTTGATAGAAATCTTCTTGAGATGAAGGTTCATTCTCCGACGAAAACCATGCGCCTCCATATGTTCACAAATGATGGAGGCGCGTTATATTGTGATTTGTTAATTTGTTTAAACTATATACTGCCCCTGTTTACATAGTTGACGTAAGAGCCAAAATGACCATTGATTTTTCATTGGTTCAGCTTCCTTTCCCTAAGATACATACACTACGAACGAAAAGAAAACTATTTTGTTCTGAAACTTTTGAGAAATTGCCAATTGGTTGCAAAAACTGGCGTCACTCCAAACAAGGTGCAGTTGTCTATGTTAAGTCGTTTTATTCAACTGTCTAATTACTGTCTGTTTGCGTAAATGTGTGAAATGCATAACGCATCAGTTGTGCAATGAGTACATGGACAGAGAGCGGAATCAGAATATGTATCATACACACAAAATCGCGATGTTTTGGTAAACTTCTGCTTCGGGCTAACGATCTGTTTAGGGGCGCTACAAAAACCGATGCTTACTTTCGCGAGCCGGTGCGTGTCAAAAACTAATGCATTCCTAATCACTGTCAGAAAACGAAACAGCCAAGCTTGTTGCAACAGGATTTACTGAAAATAATGAAAACGGATTCGAAAAACATATGGGAAGTGTGCGTTGTGTTGTGTTCCCAAAAAATAAGTGATAAACTTTTTGAGACTAATTAATGGCATATCAATAGTTGTGGTCCCCGTGGCTCTGTGGTTAGCGATGTCGGTCGGCTAGCTCTCCCACACGGTTGTGATATCCGGTTCGATTCCCGATCGAGTCGAGGATCTTTTCGAGCTGAAAATTTCCTCCACTCAACACTGGGGCACGGTGTATCGTTGTACCTATCCTACACATGCAAAATGTGCCAAAAACAATATCGATAACAAATTCTCTCAACAAATCTATTTGATCGAGACCGCTATTAGCCCCAAGGCTAAGCGTGCGATATTGTTTTATATCAATAGTTGTTGTTGTGCTACTTTCTGCGGTTGATAACATGAATTGAAATAAGTTAATACAAAAACATTGCAACGCTTGCGCAGACGTATCGCTCTTTTCTACAACCATTTACCGCATAAAGTCATCCAAGCAGTTCACGCATCTATCACAACCACGAACGGCAAAAAGTGAAAAAATTGGAGCACCGAGATGCGACGATTCACAGGTTGAGCGAAACAAAAACGCACTCTGCACAGGTAAAGACCATTTTACTAGACGTTCACTAGCTCAATCTAAACATATAAAAATGCAGCTCTGTCTGTCTGTCTGTCTGATCCATATAGACTTGGAAACTACTGAACCGATCGGCAAGAAATTTCATATATAGGAATTTTAGGGGCCGAGAAAGGTGACTAAGACAGTTCAAGACCCCTCCCTCTTCTGGAAGGCAGGGGTCCCATACAAATGAAACACAAATTTCTGCACATCTCGAGAACTAACCAAGTAAATGGAATCAAATTTGGTGTGTGAATGTTTTTGGGGTAACAAATACGCCCAAAATGTTTCGACACCCCCCCCCCCTCCTCTTCTGGAAGGTAGGGGTTCTATACAAATGAAACACAAATTTCTGCACATCTGATGCACAAATAATCAAGTAAATGGAGCCAATTCGATATGTTGAGGTTTTTGAGAGCGAAAAAATTTCATGGTGGTTCGACACCCCTCCCTCTTCTGGAAGAGAGGGCTCATACAAATGGAACTCAAATTTCTTCACAACTCAAGAACTAATCAAGTAAATGGAACCAAACTTGGCATGTGGAAGTTTTTGGTTCGACATGCTTCCCACTTACGGATGGGAGGGCTCTTATTCAAATCAAAAACACAAATTTCTATGCTGGTTTGACACTCCTCCGTACTCTGGAAGGGAAGGGAGGTCTCCCATACAAATTAAACAGATATTTCAACCAGGTTTTTCGAAAAACAGCCTAAAATGGTCGGGTCAATGCACAGGAGCTAAAACTCGACTCCAGGCGCCATTTTTAAACTTAAGATGGAAACTTCCGGTTTCTAATTTGGGTGTTTCCGGAACCAGAATGACGCTCAGAGGCCAGAAAATGTCTCCAAATGCCATTTTGAAATCCAAGATAGCGATTTCCGGTTTCTGAAAAACAGCGGAAAGTGACCAAATACCACCTTATGTGGATATTTTCTAAATCGAAATGATGCACTGAAGCCACATATAGATCTCAGACAATATTTTGAATTGTGGGAT
Source organism: Wyeomyia smithii (assembly GCF_029784165.1). Taxonomy (NCBI): domain Eukaryota; kingdom Metazoa; phylum Arthropoda; class Insecta; order Diptera; family Culicidae; genus Wyeomyia; species Wyeomyia smithii. The sequence goes on from NC_073695.1 coordinate 210,243,006, forward strand.
GGCAACTTCTGGTTTCTAGAAAACAGCCTGTAAATTCAATTTCAGCTGTTTTTTGGCATAAATCTGATTCCGGAAATACCCGTATTGGGTGGTATTCAGTTATTTTGGTTGCTTTCCAAAAACTGAAAGTTGTCATCTTTGAATGCAAAATGGTGTCCAGAATCAATGTTTGGCTTCTGTGCATCATCTCGATTACGGAAAGTTTCATATTGAGTAGTATTCGGTCAGTGTGTGTACGGGAGATGTCACTTATCTTCATAAGCAAACGGAAAAAATGCATGATGAAGGTCGAAAAAAACAGCAGGAAAAAAACCCCAATCCCAACACGCGAAATTTTCTTACACTTTCAGCTCGGCGTAAGATAGGGCGTCGAATATTTTTACTGAGTTTAAGCTCGAACATTTTTGATATTACATAACAAAATCGAAACAATAATTTGTACTTATCTTACTGAATCCATTGAGATTGTTGCATATTCAGCTCTTCTACAGACTGCAGCAACCACTGACACCGAGGACAGTAGTTTCAGCGAAAAAAAACTGATGAAAAAACACTTGAAATGTAAACTGCTAACAAGCTATGCAACGCTGACGATAGCCGTGTTGTCAGAGGCTCCTTTTTGAAAACTCTATATCTCTCCTAGTAAAAAATCAAAATGACATTGTAGAGACATGTAACTACTACATTTTATATGCTACTATTTATTTATTCATTCATGTTAGCCACAATACAATAAGTACAATACGATACCAACAACAAAAACATTCTTATTCGTCAAGTTGTAGTAAAAAACACAGAAAATCTACGGCGGATTGTATCACGTGATAAATTAAAATCAAAACCAGAAGATACCTTGTTGAAAACTCGCTGTATACCGCTGTTGAAAGGGTATCCTCAGCTTGGAGTTGTTCCGCAGTGCCCTGGGTTGTACGTTCAGATTAATTGCACCCAAAATAGCAGGACAATCGGTTCTACCCTGCAACGTATCAGCAGCGAACATAGCTCTTGCGATGTTTCTTCGCGTCTGGAGAGTCTCCAAATGGATCAGTCGACATCGACTCTCATAACTCGGCAGACGGAACCGGTTTCGCCAAGGTAAACGACGAAGAGCAAAGCGTAAGAAGCGGCGTTGAACCGATTCAATTCTTACCACTCCGTTTTGGTAATGTGGGTGCCAGACAACGGAACAGTATTCGAGCGTGGAACGTACTAATGAACGGTATAATGCCTTAAGGCAATACACGCTGAAATGCCTTGTGATGCGGAAACTAAATCTTAAAGTTCTGAATGCCTTATCCACAATGTAAGAAACATGCCGATAGTTGGCTATCCAATACAACGCCTAGATCCTTCACATGGACGACACGTTGGATTTTGGTATCGCCGAGCTTGTAATCAAAAATAACAGGTTGACGAATACGGCTGAAGGAAATTACCGAGCATTTCTCAGGATTGACAATCATGCAGTTTAGATTGCACCAATTCATGAAGGTGTAAACTCGCGCTGGAGGCAAGAGGCATCCGCTATCGAACGGATCTTCAGGTATAAGATCGTCAGCGAAGGATAAACGGAGTCCTTTAAGTACACAGTTTACATCATTGAAGTATAATAGGAAGAATAACGGTCCCAAATGGCTGCCTTGCGGGATTCCAGACGAGGCCGAAAAAGGCTCTGCTTGAAGATCGTCGATAGTCACGATCAGTTTACGACCAACAAGGTAGGAATGGCACCAACGCAACATACTGCCGCTAAGACCGAGTCTTTCGAGCTTAGCAATCGTAATGACATGATTGATTTTTTTGAAAGCCGCAGATAAATCGTTATATATGACGTCCGTTTGAGCGCGATGCCTCAGGCTTTCCGCAACATATGACGTCAAGCACAGTACATTTGTATTGGTAGATCTACCTGAGACGAACCCGTGTTGATCATCGCTCAGGTATTGTTTGCAGTGAGACAGCAACGGAGCCATGATCACAAGCTCAAACAACTTGGATATTGCGCATAACGATGAAATTCCTCGATAGTTATTGACATCCTTCCGATCTCCTTTTTTGCGAACGGGGAACATCAATGCAGTTTTCCATGCTGACGGAAAAACCCCACTGGAAAGGGACAAACCAAACACAAGACCGAGTCTTCGAGCTTAGCAATCGTAATGGCATGATTGATTTTATCGAAAGCCGCAGATAAATCGGTATATATGACGTCCGTTTGAGCGCGATCCCCCAGGCTTTCTGCAACATATGACGTCAAGCACAGTAGATTTGTATTGGTAGATCTACCTGGAACGAACCCGTGTTGATCATCGCTCAGGTATTGTTTGCAGTGAGACAGCAACGGAGCCATGACCACAAGCTCAAACAACTTGGATATTGCGCATAACGATGAAATTCCTCGATAGTTATTGACATCCTTCCGATCTCCTTTTTGTGAACGGGGAACATAAATGCAGTTTTCCATGCAGACGGAAAAACCCCACTGGAAAGGGACAAACCAAACACGAACTGAAGAGAGATTAGCAGGTTCTCAATGTGCTTTTTCAAAAACGCGGAAGGAATTCCATCCGGGCCGGATTTTGTCGATGATTTTAATATAGAGGCGGCACTAGAGATCATTGTTTCATCTATGGTAAATCCACTCAGAGTATTCCCAACCGTTAGTGGAACGTTGCTAGCAGCCAGGGTAACTTGCTCAGGCGGGATTACTTCGTCGCAAAAAGTTAGTGCGAATTTCTCCGCAAAGAGTTGGCAGATGTTTTTCGGCTCAGAGGCGACGCTACCATTTAGAGTCATGGTTGAAGGAAGACTCGATTCCTTACGTTGGGCGTTGACGTACCTCCAGAATGTTTTTGGTTTAGCCTTAAGGTTTAGCTGCATATTTTGCAGGTGTCTTCTGAAACAGTTCTGACTGGTCCTTTTGAATACTGTATTCAGCCTTTTATATTGGTCGCGCAACACAAGTGAACCAAACCTGGAATATTTTCTAAGCGCAGCTCTTTTTTGGTCCTCAGCGTGCGCAGCTCACGAGTCATCCAAGGCTTACTGTTTGGCGAATGAACTGTTTTGGGAACGTGCCGGTCAATTGCGTGCAATAATAGGGTAAATATGTATAAAACGCCCCCCCGGGGCATAACGCCCCAGTCCATTTATTCGGAAACACACAAAAAATATGATATGAGACTATTGGGAATCCGTTGCGGGTCATAGGACCAACCTTCTGTGCAAGTTTGATAATTGTCACTAGCAGCGAAAAATAAACAAAAACCAATTTTGATTTGAGCTGCTTCAGATCTAATATCTTGCAGCGTTTCCGTAACGTTTTTACACTAATGCATAAAGTTTATAACCTGGTTCTTGTCCTTATATATCTCAAATGAACCTCTAAGCAGCTGTATCTAGTGAAGAAACGATAAAAAGTATTCAATGTTGTCTACTACACTATAGCTCCTGGGCAATATACCCCACCACTAGCCCGGCTGATTTGTTCATTGCTTTAGCGTTTGCTTCTGAGACTTCAAGCGCTGTTTCACTTCGCATGCTGAGCTGGCATATGAAGCTACTGCATGGGGCATATTATACTGCATCTGGGGCGTTTTGCCCCGGTAGATTGGAAAGCTGCAATTTAGTCATATTTTTTAATAAAATTATGGCGTTTTTGTGTAAGGGTAACTGCAAAACAAAATGATAGCAGTGCATTACCAACTAAATAGTGTATTCAACTGCATGAAAGATTTGTTGTTTGTGATAAACATAGCTACAATATTGACGATGTTCCTTAGGGGGGGGCGTATTATACCTGTTTACCCTACGTGCGAAAGAGTTAACGCAGCGTTGTCAGCATCCTGTTCGCCGAGAACAGCAAGCCAGTCGATAGTAGCAAAAAATTCAGAAATGCTTCGATGGTCAGCTTTCCGAAAGTCGTATGAAGCAGGTAAAATGGGTTTCGTTTGAGTTAACCACTGATTCTTGAGGACTAAAATCAAAGGAGGGTGGTGCCTAACTTGCTTGACCAAAGGTGATGGAGCAAGCGAAACAACAGGGGCAATGTCTTGTGCGCTGACGAAACATAAATCCAGACAGCGATTGTTTTCGTTGGTCACGTGGTTGATTTGTCGTAACGTGGCAGAACTATAACAGTCCAGAAGCCGTATTGCTCCGATGTGCAAAGTGGAATGATCTGGATCTCGATGAAAAAAACCGTTACTCGATGGTTGTCATGTAATACTAGGTAGATTAAAGTCCCCGATAACAACAAGCTCGTCTGTTGCGACGCCCATATCAACTATTGACATGACGGACCGGGATTGAACCTCGAGCAGTGTATATAGCACACAGAAAAACTTTGCGGTTCGCGAGCTCAATGCACACCCACACCTCCCCGGTACTCTTCCACAGATCATCTACTATTTCTTTAGCTTTCAGTCTCTTGTTGACCGCGACAAGTAAACCACCGCCAGATAGTTTCCGACTATTTGCGGGCCCACGGTCGCAACGAAAAACTTTGAATGCGGGACCGAACACCTGATGAGATAATGTTCGTGAGTCGAACCAAGTCTCAGTCAACACGATAACATCGTAACAGTCGTCGGATGCAGCCAGGAGGTAATCATTCACATCACAATTCATGCCTCCAGCGTTTTGGTAGTAGATGCTCACATCGTTGTCCACGAGACGGTCCGCAATGCATGGGTTTAATTGCAAGTCAGCAGGACTACTACGTGGGAACTCGCCTGCAGTTACAGATTGGAAGACTCCACTACCACAACCAACCACAGGACCGGGACGACTGTGAAGAGCGCAGGCTGCGATTAGCTCAACTGGGTTGGAAGGGCCGGGAGCTTCCATAGTACTTTCTACAGTGCGGCCCGATTGCAGAGATGAGTGAAGAGGGGATCCGTTGTTATCCGAACACGCTGGTTGTTCGTCGTAGTAGCTTGTTGACGGAACAGGGTTAACATTGGAGAATCGGTTGCAATCAGAACTAACTGATTGTTCATTGCAGCAGCTTGTAGATGGAGATTGGCTGAAACTGTTCGTCATTCATCACCGGAAGAAAGTTTTGTATTACACATATACTTGCCTGAGACTGCAGGCTGGGAAACTCCTTCAAAACCTCCGATAACAGGGGCAGGACAACTATGATGGCAGCGAGCTAATAAAGATGCGTGGCGAATTGCGTGCATCCTGGCAGACCGGTAGTTCCAGAACATCTATGCTCGACGAGCCTAGGGTTGGTAGAGTTGCCGTTTCCGGATGATCCACTGGTGACAAACTAACAACTCTCGGCAGGTTTTTTGCACGGTTGTCCTCGAATTCACGAAACCGAATGAGTCGCAAGACAATGCTTTTTCTTTATATCGTCCGCTTATGCCAATCTTGAATGACACATAGTTAAGCGTATTCAAATCCTTCCCATTAGAAACCATCTTGACCACTTTAAGTCTGACGTTGGCTGCCAATTCCAGACACTCCATAACAAACGACGCAACTTGTTTCTCAGTAGTGTTCGGATGGAAGGCAGATAAATAAACCCAGGTTAGGTCATCTTCATAGCGAGGATCAAGGGATGGGATCAACAACTACGTTGATATAATTCCCGTCGGAGTCACGGAGACGTTTAGCTGATTGTGCCGCGCGGTTGGTACGGTGGATAGCAGGCCAGGGGTTTGGCGAAGAGAAAGGTGTAGGAGTGACGGGAATTCCGTCAACTTTGGCAGTTAGAGTTTTCATGGTACTGTTTAGCTTTTCGATTTTCCCCTGAATAGATTGCACCGCTGCAGGTAGAGCAGAAATTTTTTCATCGAATCCGGTCATCAAGCCACGAAAGAGCGCGTTTGAAAACAGCAGCGCGCAGCCATCGCATAGCCAAACCAGGTTTTTGCGATACTGCCCAAGATGCTGTCGAAGAGGTACGTCAACATTAACGCAGATTGCATGAAACGAGCACCACAGTAACCGCGACAGACGACGGCGTTCGCATCGGATACCTTCTTTTTGCATCGCTTGCAAGTCATGTTATGCCTTTAGAAAAACTTTTCCGCACTTTAAGGTGGATTAACAACCTCCTCGCAGCAGTCTCTTTCAACAATTTACACAACGTAAAAAAACTGTTTGAGCCCTTTTATTTCTCCCACGATTTTAGGCCAGAATTTTTTATTCTGCGCCCACAGTTGTATAGCAACGAACAAACACAAGCTGCGACGGTGCGGCTTGGCCCGTACCTAACGAAACAATAGCGCTCGTCTGTTTATATACGGTAGCGTTACAACCTTACTTTACTTGGCCGTTTCTCGCACTATTTGAATTGAATTTCGTGAGAACTTCACAGTGAGCACTATTCAATGCACTATATCTTTTCGCTGAAACGATTGTACTTTGGAATATTCGCAAAATACCACTAGAAAAACGTTTGAAAAATCTAAGCACACACGATACTGATATCACGAGATACAGTGGGCCCGAGAACTAATGAGACAAAACGTAGCGTATGTGTAAGTTTATGGTTCCTAGGTTATGCTTCTTTATACTTAAAGAATAAAGGCAAGTTAAAGTTAAAACCAATCGTAAAAAAGTATCCCGAGGAGCTTCATTGTATTCCACTTTTCTTCCTATTTGGAATATCCTTGAGACTATGGAAGTTGTTACCGTTGCTCAAGTTTACTCTTTCAATCATAATTCACGTTTTGAATGATACCTCTGCAACCAGGAAATGTATCGTGCATCCTATATTTTCATGTACAACACGTAATATATGCGTAAAACAGCAATAAATGATGTTTAAAGGGTTTGCAAAAGTAAAATGAATATAAACATAATTAAATAAATAAAAAAAAATAAAACCGTTCTTTTAACCCGGCGTTTAAGTCACTTTTTCGTCGCCTAGAAACTGTTTAAATATGCTTTACAGGCTGTACAAAACTTTTATTCTTTTGTCCAGAGTTTGACGTTTGAGACATTTATGCAATTACGTTTGTAACACTCATCATCTGTGCACCACCATCTTGGAGCCGCCAATCCGCATTTTTGCAGAAAAACTTGCGAATTCGCAACAATTTTTTACAAATTTTTGCGGTATCGGTTCAGTAGTTATAGAATCTGACATAATTTATCTAGGTATCTAAAGTTGTTTATATGTAACAGACAAAGAGACACATGCTTCTAAGTTGGTGAAAAAAGCACTTTAGGTTCGTACAATTTTTCAAAAAGCGATGTACACAGTGTGCGGCAGGAAAAAATGCGGAAACTGATACTTCTTCAAATCCCATTTTCTACTACTTCAAGCAAAAATATAGAAATTTTCGAGTTCAGGTATCTTTATTTGGTTCTTTTAAACGAACGTACGCGATGTGTTCTCCATTTTTATCAATGGCATCCTCCGTGTGCGCGTCATACTGATTACAAAGTCTTCAAATTAGGATGAGATATTTTGCAAGCTTGTGCTACAACATACGCCCGAATCGGATAATCCAACGGGTTACGGTTCTGACCTCACAAATCTTTCGACCAAAACTTTATGTTTTCCATCAGCTATCGTTATGTTTGATTTGACCCGTAATATTGCGTTCCATCCTATTGTAGAACAACGTATTGATCCTAAAAAATTGGCTTTCATTTCCTTGGTTCATGAAATTGGTTTTGGTTTTAAAACCAGCATCAATAAAAACAGGCGAAGCGTTATTTTTAAACCGTTGAACACCACCAAACCAAACATCATGGAACCTGCTAGATGTTCAATTCGGAACTTGAATATCTCTTTCTCCAGATTATCCACAAATATTTTTAATGAAATTTCTTTGCATGTTAAATATCTTAAAACGGATGAGTTCGAAAAGAAGTTCATTGCATATTTTATGATTTTTTTTTTAATTTCTGTCTTAAATCACGTGAGTGTAATTAACATTTACTTGAATGAAGAATATTTGTTACTAATATGTACATTCAAAAAAAAAATACCTCAGCGAATAATTCCGACGGCTAGAATAATAACAGCTTCAAACTTTAATTACATATTATTAAATATGCGATAAGCATTGATGTTTCAAGATCAAAGCTATAATTATCCATAATATTAAAACTCGTAATTTCACGAATCAGAAAATATATTAGAAAATCTGACTTACCACAAACAATGAATATCGTGCTCAGTTGAGCATCGTAAATGAATTTGCATTACAAAAAAAAATAATTGCATTGCACTGCAAATGAATAATTAATAACACACATTTATTTTCAGGTACGGGCCGCATTTTGAAACGGACAACGTAACCAACATCACCGTTCAGAACGGGGATGATTTATTTCTAAGCTGTAGGATTAGTTTGCTGCAGGACAAAACGGTGAGTGCGGGTTGATTTAATCAGAAAAACAAACCGGCTAACGATAATTTCATTAGTTGAATTATATAATAAAATTCAATTGCAATTATCTCGCCACTCCCCCGTGCAGGTGTCCTGGGTTCGGCGGAAGCACGGCGAAACGGATCTGCAGCTGCTGACCGTGGGGAAGCAGACCTATTCGGGTGATCCGCGGTACACGATCGAGTTCCAATACCCGAACAACTGGCGGCTGAAAATTGCTGCCGCTAGCAAGAGTGACGAGGGCGTCTACGAGTGCCAGATATCGACGCATCCGCCCAAAGTGATAATCTACTATCTGCATGTTAATGGTGAGTAGGGAAAACTGATAAGTAAATCGATTCCACTGCAAAGCACTCAATTTAGCATACAGCTCAAGCAACCATCCTCTTCTCAATTTTAATTTAAAATAATTTAGCATTGATCATTCATATTATATCATTTCCGGAATATAAATCTTAGAAGATACGTGTGCCAAGAAAAACGAAGCTTGGCTAATATCAGCCGAAGTGACGCGTTCCACACCACTAACCATGTGAGCTTCTTTCTGGCGTCCCAAAGAAACCGGAAATTGGCATAGTTTGCAAATCATTGATATTCGAGATCTGCCAGAATGACACGGCAGTGAGTGAGATGTTTCTTCCTGAGACTGTGCGCTTTTCTTATCGCATCCAGCCTCAGGCATGGCTTTAAAAAAGTCATCTCCTGGAGCGAAAAGCGACCGGCGAAACATATAGGTTCATTTTCCGGATTCACCACGGTTGGCCGTGCTGCAGCTCACCTAGCGAACCGGATGACTGATAGCATGATGAAGAAGACGGCGCAGAAAAAAATGTTCGTTCTACTCGGTGGCATTTTTCATCATGAACCGTGGCAAGGGTGTATAAAAGCGATGCATTATACCTGGCACCGGTACGTGACTGTGACATATCAGAAGAAAGTTTGCGTCTAAACGGTTGCGATATATCCACACATAGGTGACCTCACGCTTCGCACGGCCAAGCGCGTATTTTTAAAGAGATAGATCTTGAATATTGCCGTACAATAAATGCAATACAATAAAATTAAGTTGTGAAGATTTTCTGCAAATGGAGTTTGAGATTCCAAAAGGAGTCACCTGGTTATTTGTAAACCATTGCAGAACCATGTCATCCCATTCAACCAAAGAACAGAAGCAACTCTGCAGATAATACAGACAAAAATTCCCATTACCTATTTTTTCAACCATGTTAGAATCCTTTCTTTGTTCTCATGCAATAGTAAAGCTGCAACGTACAGGAACCAAATGAGCAAACAATCAGGGCGGGAATTTACGCAACAATGACTTTCGCTGTCGACACCGTTTTCCCCCCGTCGTCAGCCGCCCTGTTCACTCCTGTTGCCCGAGCTGCTCAGCAGCACAAAACAGCACTGAATGACGACAGGACGCTCTGAAGTAATTTTTCGGAAGTGTTCTAGTTTCAGTTAGTACAGTGTGGAGCCAGGATCTGCGGGATTAGCCCATGCTGTGTTTTGTTTTGGTGTTGTGCACTAAAATACTTTTGCACCACGGGAACAATAAAAAACGAGCTGAAAAACCCATCGTCGGCTCACACTAACCGGGTAGCAAGAGTGGCGAACGTACAAGAAATATAAAGTAGATCGCTCAATTAAGACACTATAAGTCTCCTAAACATACAGCTTTTCGAAATGTGTGGAACATGAGACACACTCGTTTTCGGCTGATGCGTTGTGCAGCAGTTGGGCATTGCTGGAGGAAGGCAAAGTTTCGAACTTTTCATTAAGGAATTTAGAAAAAAAAGCACGCAAAACTAAAATGTTATTGGTGAGATGTAGCTACGGCACTGCGCTAGTTTCATATTGCTCAACTTTATGGGAATGTGCATCGTTATTGTTTGCCATCTGCATCGTACCATGCGCTCCATTTTGCTGGCTAGCCTAAATTTACAATTTGCACCATTTGCTATGTAAATTGTTCGGAAAACTGTCACCTCCGTTTAGTCAGAACCCGATGCCGGCAGCAAACTGGACCGACTCGAAGGTGGTCATAACGTTAGCCGTCATGCATGAAATTATCATATGGGAGGCGTTCGGCTTGAGGCAATCAATGGTAGCAGCGCTAGATGGAATTCTGTTACGATCGTGCCGTAAAATACATTGTGATCATGTATCTCGTTATTTTAGACGATAACCAAATCATCGTAAATAGTAAGACTGTAGCGCGTTCTGTCTGTCGAGCAAATTTTCAACCGGTTGAACTGATTCGAGCGTTTGTACTTGACATTTGAAACGATTTGCTAAGATGGCCTTTCCTAATTGCTACCTAATTATTCGATATCAATTATTCTAATGAATCCGTGATCAAATTTTCAATCACCATTGAACAAGAAGTAACTCAAGAGTAGCTTTTTAAAAGGGCGTGAAAAAAATATAATATGTAACTCTTCTTTAATAATGTCATCTTCTAAATAATGCTGAAATTTGTGTAACATTTACAGGAAAGTCAAATTCTATGTATTTTTTCCTTTTTTTTTCATATCAAGTTGTACTTCAAAATATAACGCTCTACTTATGGGGGGTTTTCTATCATATATTTGTTTTCAATCAATTAAATTAATTGTTTTTCAAAAAATTTCAAGTTTTTTATCTTAAATAAATAGATTGCTACATATAAACTAATGCTCAGTCATTCTCAAATTACTATGAATTTGAAAACTAACCGTTGTGTAGTTATCTTGCAAAGTTTTTCATAACTTTAAAACGGCTTGAGGCATAAAAACATTTCCACGACAAAAAATTGTTGAAAAATGCACAGAGTCTGTTTCTGTAGCAATTTTGTTTCAGGGAGTAAAATTTGCTTATTCCTAAATCATAAAACTTTTATCAAATTGAAAAAAAAAAACAAGAATAAGACTTTAGTATTTTACAAAGCATAAAACTGGTCGACAAAAGCTAGAACTGAAAAAAAATTAAAGTGTATAGCTTTTAACCGTTTCTGTGAAGTGTAGGCGCCTTAGCCAACTCGGAAGTGGGTAAAGTTATCAGAAACTTGAATTGAGTTTTTACGTAAGCAAACGTAGAAGCGACGAACCCGGCGAGATATAACTCTGCGGCCTTTTAACGCACTTCTATCTTTGCTAAAGGCACCAAAATTCACAGGAATGGTTAAAAGCTATAATCTTTTATATTTTGTTCAGTGTGAGCTCTAGGGCAAAACCTGTTTTGGCCAGTGTTATTATCTACAACTTTGATGAAGACAGCGTACCAATATAAATCACCATTTTGGCTCTGAAAAAAATAAACTTATCAAAAATAGACACCTGAACCAAGAGAAAATCCCATAGTTTGATTTATACCAACAAACACTTCAAAGTTTCAAAAAAATCGGATTTTTTACAAATTTATTTTCAATGTTTTAACGTAAAACTAGTCTCTAAGGAAGTTTCGCTACAGAGATTTAAAATTGAAATCAAAAAACGGACGAAATTTGTCCAATTTAAAATGCTTATCACTCGGTTTTCAACGGGTTCTCTTCCTTTTTTAACAATCGATTGTAAAATTGGCTACGCATCCGCCCAAACGCAGAAAATTGTTATTTGATCATGCGAACTATTGTACTGTTGAAAATAACAGGGAATGCACTCTTTGGGCTATGTACGAGTCTGTTTTCGGCTCAAACAAATATCATATTAAATAACAATATGCGTGGCTGAAAGTGCGGCACCTCTTGCTATCTGCTTCCGTCCGACATGAACAGAATTTTGTACCTCAGCCGCACAGCTGCAATATGCAACACGCAATAGTGTAATAAACTTTTGCGTAACTGAGAGTGATGTACCTTCTGCTAACTTCTATTGATACATGTCATATTGTTGCGTATGCAAGAGCTCTATCGGTCCGGCTTCCCTGTTGCCAATACGAAATAAGATTCAGTGTTCGTACATTCGTATTAGAGCGACGTCCGGTATGAACCCCGGTAAATTTTCATTCAAATGCCGGATCCCAGAAAATATTTTCTACAAAAAAAAATCAATTTGAAATAACAGACTTGTGTCAGACTTTTGTTTGTTTATGAATGGATCTAATTCACCAATCTTATTCTTTGATTTGTAATCTTATATAAACTAATCCGGTAATAATCATCCCTTTCACTCTTTGTCCATGAATATGATTCCTAGGGCACTAATAGAAAGTATGAGAAATAGTTGATCTTCGAATTTCATTTAGCGGTCTAGTCTAGTCTACACTAACACAGCCAGTACTTGAAAGGATCCTACAAGATGATATCCACCATTTAAAAAAAATGGTTTCCATACTTTTTTCTGGTCAACGGCCAGGCCTACTGTGTAGCGCAATATAATGCAATATAATCTAAGAACGGGGCCAATCTGTACCAACCGATCCGTATTTAAGAAGTAATATACCTAATTCGTTGGTAGTGATAAAGCTAAGAAAGTACACTCCTTTGTTGACCAATCTCCTGGGATGGAACAAAAAATATTTCCTCTTGATGTTCGGGTTTCGAAACCAGTGTTATAGCGCCTTTACTCGCTTTGATCTTCGAATTTCGTTTAACGGTAGGGCTAAAAAGTTTGGTCTCCTCGAAAAAAAGACCCCATGCAAAATTTGAGTTTAATTGGACTTCTGGAAATGGAGCCTCAAATCAGTTTTCTCTTTGACGGTAAAAATTATACTGGTAGTGAATAGTTGACGATATACAGAAATAGATACATTCTTTATCTGATGGCAAATGTCTTACAAATATATATAGAACGTCGAGATTTGGTGTTTTCTTGAAGTTTTTTTTTAATTAAAAAATTTCGCCTGGGCTCAAGTCCCAGATATTTTTCTCGAAAAAAAATTTTTTTTAGAATAATATACCTTGGTTTTAGTTTGCATTTTCATTTTTTATTTCAGCGAATAACTTCTTTTCCTTTAATATGCTCAAGTTGCAATGTATGAACGAAATGTAGCCAACAATGTTGTCTTTCACCAAAAAAAATTTTTAGCCAATTCGTAGATGACCATTTTTTTTAAATCGATGTTTTGTGTATAAATTGCATTTTTTCAGTGTAGAAGTTGTAAGTTACTTATAGAACACTTTTTTGTAGAATTTACCGTTTTTGAATTATATTGATTTACAAAAAATCGGCAAAAAAAGTTTCGCATTTTTCAGAAGACAGTCTAGACTAATTTTGGAAAAAGTAAGTATGCAGAGATGCTTATTTAGATGATGTCTTCACACCCAAAAAGTTTCAACCAATTCGGAGAGGGTGCTGCCAACCGCGAGTTCATTTGGCGCGAAATCCGTCTAAAGTGAAAAACTCTTAGCCACGCAGCAAAAAAAACTTGCCATGCCATGTTGCATGCTGTGGTTGCGACTTCGCATTGTTTCCGGCTGTTTAGTTGACAAATAAATTGTCTTTATCAAGACGAGGAAATATTAAACGAAATTGAAAGTGAAGCTTAACAGCGTCACTATTGCCTGCCAATTTGCAATCGAAAATCGCTTCGAGCGCAGACAGAAACATGGGCTCTAAGCCTCCGCCTTTTTGCAGTGGATTGAGAATACGTCACTTGCGTAATTATATCGTCAATTGATACAGTCAGTTTCTTCTGAAATGAACCGCTCAACACCAGACGAGAAAGAAACCCGTGATCAAACACAGTGACAGCGAAATTTTTTATCGTTATAATAAAATAAAATGAGAATGAAATTACTCTAATCAAAATGACTGGACAAAATGTTCAGTTTCTTTTTTATGATTCGATAACTATCGAGTTGATTGTACAGGTGCCGCTCTTTTTCAAATTATATCATTCTTTTAATTTCGTGGTGGGACGTAGTTAAGAATTAGTGCGTGATGAAGTGCAAATCAAGCTTATTTTCTGTTGGCTACTAGGAGAAGCAGACAATTGGAGTGTTCTAAGCCACGCAACACAACTTGCGGCTCTGGGAGACACCCGATAGCTGCGGCTAGAGATAAACCAAATTCGTATCATATTGATAGACATGAGGTTGTGGGAATCAGAACGATTACTTTATAGCGTCCCAATTGCGAAGTCGACAAATATACCGTCTTCATCAAGACAATTCAATAATGAATAAAATTTTCGTTGGATTGATATCCAGTGGCACAGTTCATAGTACCAAAAAAAATTTTTTTTTCATAACAAACAATGACAAACACTGTTAGAATCTATCCCATAAATATCCCTAATTTTCAAACACTATATATTATATGGTATTTTTAATTGCAAGAAACCAACGAACTAAGAGCACTATTTTCACTATTTTGTTCACTACGGATGTAAAATGGGCTCAAATCACTGTTTCAATTTGCTCACGTGAATACTGCGCTAGTGTCCACAGTTATCCGGAAGTTTTAAAAATTTGTTGTCGGATAGTACGATTTCGACTAGGAATTCTTTTTTCCTAGTTTCTTTTTTCTAAATACACCCTTTTTACTTGTTTTTAATCTTATTTAAATTGACAACATCTAGAATGGATCTTCTGAAAATTTTTATGCAGTTCTTGACAATTCTACCGAATTGTAGCCGAATTCGGAATATCCGAAAAATAAGTCGATTTTTCGATTTCTTCAGTTCAATGGCCCCCTTCCACGTGTTTTGTTCTTAAAAATATAAAAACTGAAACGTATTTTTCATTTTGTTATATTGATTTTGATAACCCTATCGAACTGCAACCGTTTTCGAAACGTTGAATAAACATTTCGAATTATTTATCTTCTTTATTTAGGCAAATATCACGTTTTGCCTTTCTCCTAGAAAGGTATAGCAATCACTGGGAAAACCAAAAGTATAAAAGTGGTCCCAATGGCCGAATGTCATATACCACTCGACCCCTTTCGATGAACTGAGCATTTTCTGTATGTATGTATGTATGTGTGTATGTGTGTGTGTGTGTATGTGCAACTTTTTTTTCTCACTCACTTTTCTCAGAGATGGCTAGACCGATTTTCATAAAATTAAACGCAAAAGAAAGGTCTAGTTGCGCCATAGGTTGCTATTGAATTTCATTGTAATCGGATTTTTAGATTAGAGGTTATGTATCAAAATGTAAAAATCACGAAACATCAATATCTTAAAAACCACACAACCGATTTCAATAAAACTGGTTTCAAATGATCGGGCTGTCTTCAAAACCCTTAACTTTCAAATTTCGTTATGATTGAACATATGGTTCAAAAGTTATGTAAAGAAAAGTTATCCTGAGGTTGTTAAACTCACTCATTTTTCTCAGAGATGGCTGAACAGATTTCCACAAAATTAGTGTCAAATGAAAGGTCTAGTTGCCCCATAGGTTGCTATTGAATTTCATTGCAATCGGATTGTAACTTTGTCAGTTGTTCATAAAAATGTGAAATCACATAATGAAAGTAAACATATTGACTTTCTCCTAACGATCACTGGCTAATTAAAAGGTAGAAAAGTGATCCAAATGGCCGAATGTCATATACTACTTAACTCAGTTCGACGAATTGAGCGTTTTCTGCATGTATGCATGTATAGGTGTATATGTTTGTGTGGGGGTGTGTACGTGTGTATGTGCACCTTTTATTCGCACTCACTTTTCTCAGAAATGGTCTGACCGATTCTTTCTACCTTGGTGTCAAATGAAGGGTCCGTTTAGGTTGCTATTGAATTTCATTGTAATTAAACTTTTAGTTTTGGCGCTGCGTCAGAATGTAAAAATCGCTCTGATATCTCAGAAGCCATGAACATAACTGAATTCAAATTAATGGGCTTTTAAACCCTTAAACAATGAATTACATAATGTTTAAACATGTGGTTTGAAAGTTATAGAATGAAACGTAACTCGCAGACTGTTTAAAACTACAGCTGCGATCAAAATATGTGGCCTCAACATCATTTAAATTTGATATTGTACCATTTCAATGTTTGCGGCCATGCTCGGGATTGAAGTTGAAATTGAAAGTCATTTCTATCATTTCACTTTTTGCCTTTCTCCTAGAAAGGTATAGCAATCACTGCAAAAAATAAAGGTATAAAAGGTATCAAAAGGGCCGAATGTCGCAAATCACTCGGCTAAGTTCGACTAGCTGAGCATTTTCTGCATGTGTGTGTAACGCTCTCCCAATCTCACTCGATTTTCTCAGAGATGGCTGGACCGATTTCAATGAAACTACTTGCAAATGAAACCCGTACAGTATCGAAATCCGTACACCTTGATGTTTTTTGTCAGTTTTAAGCATTATAAAAAAGAATTTTCATTTTTATAATGCTTAAAACTAAAGAAAAACATCAAGGTGTACGGATTTCGATACTGTACGGGTTTCGATCTAGCACGGTATAGTGTTGAATAGTCTCTTAATTTCTTTACTTTCCATAACTTCTGAACCACATATCAAATTGTTATGAAGTTTGTTATTTGTAAGTTTGAGAGATGACTCGTTTGTATGACACTAGTTATGTTCAAATAAGTCGTGTAATACTTGAGATAATAGACTTTCGTTGTTTTACAAATTAAAACATAACGGTTGCTTAAGTTTGATTACAATCAAATGAAAAGGGAACGTATGGGAAAGCCAAACTTTCAAACCACGTGTTCAATAATAATTCATCAGTTAACCCTTAACTATCCCGTTCATTCGATATCAATATTGTTCAAATCGGTTGTGTAGGGTGTCCCAAAAAAATGGATGTTGAAAAAGTCAAAATGCTCAGCCCTTAATTGAAAGATAATGTTATTTATAGCATTTTTGTAGAACATTTCGACTTTCTAAAATATCGTTTTCAGGTTGCCCAAACGTGATTTATGAAAAAATGACTTTTTTAAGCTACAAACCCACTCTTTTGCACTTTTTCAATTCTGTTCGATTCCTAAATTTTTCCATATATTTTTTTATTTTTGTGGGGTTGTTTTTAAATAATTTGCATGCTTCAGTTCAGCATTGCATTCAGTTTTGTGACTCCCAGAGCCCATTAAACATCACAAAAAAAATTTTTTTTTCTCATAATTTTAAGATAAAACCCTTCAAAACACAAATTAAAAATTTTTTCATCAAGAACTGAAATTTTCATTAAATAGCGGGATTTATGACGAAAATTTACATGAAAAAATATGCTTGATATCTTATCGGGGAGCTGAGATATTAGCATTTTTCTATATGATGGAAAACTATGCATTTTAACAAATATGTTAAATAACTGTTCTCTTTTGGGAGATAAAATATAATAATGTTCAGCAAACAAATGCATTTTTGAATGGCTGATAACTTAGTGGAAGGTTTGAAAATTCGGAGAAATCTGCGAAAAAAGATGGAACAGAAATTGTGATTTTCAGTACCTTCTAATAGAAAACTCAATGTTACTCGTAATATGTAAGAGATAGAAACATGTTGTCTTCGGTGAAGTTTCTTGTATTAAGATCACCTAAAACTTTGCCGAAGACACCTTGCGTCTATCTTATTCTGATTAAAAAGTAAATTTTTTATCTCACTCATAGGTGAATTGATCACGCATATTTCTACATTAAAAGATGCATTGTTAAATATCCTGAAACTTCACCGAACTATAATCAACCTTATGGCTATAATCAACATTTGAATCACTTTTTAGGAAATTATACGCACAAACAGCGAAATAAAATACTGTGCAATGAAGATATTGAGCTTTAGTGACATTTTTGACAAAATGCATAGTTTTCCATCACATGTAGAAACGCCAATATCTCAGCCCCTCGATAAGATATCAAGGATCTTTTTTCATGTAAATTTTCGTCCTGTATCCCGCTTCGCAGTAAAAATTTCAGTTCTTGATTTAAATTTTTTTTATATGTGTTTTGAAGGGTTTTATCTGAAAATAATTAGAAAAATTCACTTTTTTGTGATGTTCAATGGGCTCTGTGAGTCAAATAATTGAACCAAACCATGCAAAATATTCAAAAACAACCCCACAAAAATAAAAAAATATATGGAAAATTTTTGGAATCGAACAGATTGGAAAAAAAAACAGAAGAGTGGTTTTGTAGCTTGAAAAAGTCTTTTTTTCATAAATCACGTTTGGGCAACCTGAAAACGATTTTTTGGAAAGTCGAAATGTTCTACAAAAATGCTATAAATAACATTATCTTTTAATTTAGGGCTGAGCACCTTGACTTTTTCAGCATCGATTTTTTTTGGGACTGCCTTTTGTGTAGTTTTTAAGATAATGAAGTTTCGTGATTTTCACATTTCGATACATTACAGACGAAGTTACAATCCGAATACAGAAAAATTTAATAGGGTATTATGAGGCAGCTAGACCATTCATTTGATACTAATTCTGCGGGAATCGGGTCAACCATCTCTGAGAAAAGTGAGTGAGTCCAAGTAGTCCTCGGAATATGTTTTTTTCAATAGCTGGATTTCACATTTTTAAACATAACAGGCAAAGGAATAATCTGTTTGCAAAAAAAAATCATTAGGGTCTTATGGGGCAACAAGACCTTCAATATGACACTGACTTTATGCAAATCGGTCCAGCCATCTCTGAGAAACATGAGTGAGATTAAACAGTCTCCAGAACACGTTTCTTTCCATAACTTCTGAACCACATGTTCAATATTCATAAAATTTAAAAGTTGAGGTTTTTTAGGTAGCCCGTTTATTTGAAACCAATTTTTTTTTCAAATCGGTTGTGTAGTTTCTGAGATATTGATGTTTCGTGATTTTTACACTTTGATACATAACCTCTAAACTAGGAATCAGATTACAATAAAATTCAATGGGGTCTTATAAGGCAACAAGACCTTTAATTTGCAATTAATTTCATTGAAATCGGTTCAGCCATCGCTGAGAAAAGGGAGTGAGAAAAGTTGTTGCCAGTGATCGTTAGGAGAAAGTCAATATGTTTACTTTCATTATGTGATTTCACATTTTTGGTGAACAACGGACAAAGTTACTATCCGATTGCAATGAAATTCAATAGCAACCTATGGGGCAACTAGACCTTTCAATTGACACTAATTTTGTGAAAATCGGTTTAGCCATCTCTGAGAAAAATGAGTGAGTTTAAACAACCTTAGGAAACTTTTCTTTACATAACTTTCGAACCATATGTTCAATCATAACGAAATTTGAAAGTTAAAGATTCTGGAAACAGCCCAATCATTTGAAACCAGTTTCATTGAAATCGGTTGTGTGGTTTCTGAGATATTGATGTTTCGTGATTTTTACATTTTGATACATAACCTCTAAACTAAAAATCCGATTACAATGAAATTCAATAGCAACCTATGGCGCAACTAGACCTTTCATTTGCAATTAATTTTATAAAAATCGGTCCAGCCATCTCTGAGAAAAGTGAGTGAGAAAAAAAAGTTGCACATACACACACACACATACACACATACATACATACATACAGAAAATGCTCAGTTCGTCGAAAGGGGTCGAGTGGTACATGACATTCGGCCATTGGGACCACTTTAATACCTTTGGTTTTTCCAGTGATTGCTATACCTTTCAAGGAGAAAGGCAAAATTAGGTTTTTAACAGAATTGAGTTATTAACACCAGGAAATGCATTTGAACAATTCATAATAAAAAATTCTCTGGAGCAACTGTAGAAAATATATCTTAAACTTAAACTTTGAACGTCGACTATTCAAAATAATGTTTTTAGTGCTTCATTCGATTCGGCTACACGGCGAACATTTATTTTTCTCAATAAGTGAGATATATTCCTGTAATTACAATATATTTTACAGATTACCTGCTGTTTCGTCATTAGCAAAAAATCGCTGCTACTTTGTAATCCAATATATGTGAAAAAGAATGATATTTTTCGGTTCACGAGATTAGTTTTATTTTCTGATAAATGTTATGCAATGCTGCGGCACCTTGATCGTACAAAAGAGAATCACAATTTCGCCAAGTCATTTAATTTTCTGAAATTATAATTAAATTTCCATGCTAGGGATACAGACTATTTCAATTAAGCTAATTCGGATTTCGTTGCATGAAATTGATACTTAAAATAATTACATCCCAGCGAATTCAGCTAGATTTTGTTTACACCAACACAGAACCAAAAACTTTAGCATAAGTGAATGAAATTTATCGCTTTTGTTTTGTTCATGTACACCAAAGTTCAAATATATCATACGATTAGTCAACAAATTAAACTTTTCCAAGCATTGTTATGATTTTTCGTAATACACAAGTATGACCGAGAGCTCTTCCGGCCCGACTAAGCTGGTGTGCACTGTCTTTACTGCGCAATATTCAAACTGTTCTTGTCCATCATATATACATAATCAGCGCCCAAATAGATGAAGAAACTTTTCATCTAATTCCCATTACTAAATCAGCAGATAACAGCGCAAAGACACCGAACTTGCAAGTGGCAGAAAAAGTTCCCCGAAAGGAGTAGTGGCAATCTTGCGTCTGCGGACGGTTGAGCTCGGCCAGACTGGAACGGTGCTGTCACTTCACTGCACACCGAACCCAGAAAGTAACAGCTGTGCCAACAGAGGCGCCTTCGTGAACCAAACGCCGGCAGCCTCTTTCGCAACTCCACCAGCTTCCAGGCGACCGCACAGAAAAGATCCTCTTAGACGTACATAGTGAAGGTTTCGCTATAACAACTTTCGAAGGCCAGAAAGCCTTGAGGGGGAACTTGATTTGTGAAATAGCGTAGTTTGTAAATCAAATTTATTACAAACAATTTATTTACTTTCGCCGCTTCTCCTCCCGCTAAATGATGGTGTGTTTTTTTGTGTTCACTACCTACGGCTCGATCGAACAAAGATGCTCCGAACAGAGGTGGAAAAGGATAGCGTCGACCTGATTTTGAGAATCTCATAAAACTTTTTCTCAAGCAAAAAAAAACATTCTACACCAAAAGGTATTTCCCGCCTGTTCTCTTCACCCATTCAAGGTTTCCCTAGTTTTGCATATCCTCTGAAGGCAAAATTGTATTCAGCTCCCGCAAAAAAGGCCAATAAATCCGTCGCCATCCATGAGACGCAGAGACGGGTCCGTTGCTGATGAGCTTTATGATAATCGAGGTTGTAGGCTGAAAACCCATAGAAAGTTTTCCTTAATCAGAAGCCACAATATTGGCTGCGGGTAAAGAAGAGAAACGTTAATATTGTAATCGATTATTCAAGATTATCAAATCAATATTTTTCCTTTTTTTACCTTACCCAGACGTCGGGTATAATTAGATAATGCTCTAAGTGGATCGAATAAGCAAATAAACAAAAGCGAACTAATTGGAAAAGCTGTACTCAACACTCTGCTAATGTTTTCACAGCATTAGCAAATTACATAGCAAACGAAACTCCCTTTCACACCCGTGTGAATTTAATGCAACAGCTCAATCATGGTATCACACTTGTAAAGTGAGCGTGCTTGAAGCCCATTCATCATGGCCACGTCTACCACGCTCGGAAGGAAATACAGTTTTAGCTTCGGTTTTTAGCTGGTCCAAACACGGTTGTGATATTGAATCTATAGCGCTGAGTAACAACGGATGTGGGGGTATTTTCAATATTTATGGCTTTATGCTGGTAAACGCAAAATCAACATTGCAATGGGTGTTCGCTTCAAACAAAAGGCTAGCAAAGATAACATTCAATATTATGACATGAGCATTCAATGAGAATTTTCTGTTTAACTAATTCTGTTGCCATAACTGAACTAAAACACATGATGGGGCAAAGATTTTACTAACAGTTTCACGAAATTTTTAATAAAAAAAAAACTTTTTTTCTTCATTAGGTATTGTATGAAAAAAATCGGTCATTTCAGATCTGTTTGAACTCAAGTGTTTTAGACAGACAATCAAATCGCCTAAAATTTTTTTGAAAATTTTAAAATGGTCAAAATAAGGGAAAACCGAGATTTCAATTCATCAAAAGTTTTTGTTTTCATCTTTCAAGTGTAGAGATTGATCATGCTGATTCTGCCATTATGGAGGTGTTGCTTAACATTACAGCGATTTAATCTCAATTATGTTACAAATCATAAAAGATTCAGCAGTGAAATTGGATCCGAAGATCCCACTCCTGTTTACCCGTGTTGTAATTTATCTGTGCCCATCATGGCGTGTCATTCCCTGGTAGCAATTTACCATAATTACCTTCCCGGTTAGCTGGTCCTTCCCAGATCAAATGAGCAAACCGGCGGCGGACAACTGTTTAATGTAGCAATCTAGCCCATGTTCTGTGTTGAAGCCCTCTTGTGAAGTTATGCATCATTTCCAGAAAGTATCCTGTTTCACAAAACATACTCCTCTCAACCCCGGGCTTAAACCTTTCCCACATTGCTTGCCCAAAAATTTAGGACATAAACATCCCACAATCAATTGCTGACAGCGGCCTTTCTCTTGCTGTGACGACAATAAAGCGTAAGCTTGGGCAGGTGTCAACCCTCACGAGAGAGCCATGGTCGACCGAGGGTCACCCGGAACGGTACATGGGAATAATAAAGCCGCCAAGCAGCAGCGTTTTGCTCAATTATGGGGGCAAGGTGCATAACCGTGTGTAGCGAGCGACTCTTCATTGCCGCTCCGGCCAGGCTGCCTGACTTTTGATTAGTGCCATCTGCGGGCAGCAGCAGAGTTCATCCTGCTTCAAGCGCCAACATGAAACGTAGGATTGCGAGACTCGGACTCTGCTTGGCGCTGATTTTCTACTCCGGGGAAATTAAGCGCCCGTGTGAGAAGGAAAGCGAATTATGCTTCTTTAACGTTTGAATCTGGCGCGTGGGAGCTTTGGGAATAGTGCAGCAAAAGTTTACGGAGGGCCAAGGTAAACTCCAATCTGAGTGTACATGAACTTCTTGGGAATGACATTCTAAAAACTTGCTCTGTTTTATTTCTAAAAATAGAAACAGAATCAAGCTTAGAATCCAAAAAAAAAAAAACAGAAACTACTTTTCTATGCACAACAAGTGCGGTTTCAGTAAATTTTCGCCGTAGCAAAGAAAAACAACTGCTGCAGATAAAAACTCTCCACGTTGAACAAGAAACACCTTCTCTTATTAATTTCTTCCCTCCGAAAGTTCAAGCGACAAAAAATCGAAAAAGTTATCATTCCTGGTAGCAAGTGTTAAATGTTCTCTGTCGGCATTTTTTTTTCTCTGTTGCCAACATTATACACAAGTTCCAGGTGTACGTAGTTGAGAAAGTGAGAGAGTAAAAGGCTTTCTCGAGAAAAAAGCACGGAATGAAATTGAAAACTAGTTCCCAAGTGGCACGTAAATCGACAGACGGTGGTGGTAAAGTTCATAGCGTGAAAATATGAGTGCTCTTGAGGGGAATGAAAAGGCTGCTCCGTTGTTCGATTCGGTGTTTTACAAGTTCACTTGCCAGCGGGAATGTTTCCGCGATTGCCAAACAAAAAATGCTGCGGGTTTAATTGAATTCATTTATGTTTGCGACGTAAAATAAATGCGGGAATCTATTTATGATCAAACGATTTGTTGGTTTAGTTAAGGCAAATAGAAGTAACCAATGTATGACTAAATATTTTTTGATAAATCGGTACCGTTGTGCCGCAGCTTTAATTTTCATCCATATTGATTCCGACAGGTGTGGTACATATTTCAACAGCGCCTATAATTACCGCAAACAGCGAACAACACGAACAGGAAGAAGGATTTGGAGGTTTGCCCCCACATTTAGAGGCAGAAAACGCTTTTGACGAGAGGGTGAGGAATAAACTAGGCAGGAGTTAATTAAATTATATCAAAACCAATGTCATGAACTACGGCAATGCTGGCACGGCATTGCAAAAATTTATGAATCAGCGCTCAAACTCAGCAATTACGTTAACGTTGTTATATCGCAATTTCATATAGTTTATTGAAACGCTACGAATTACAAAACATTGAATTAGTAAAGCATTGACAGAGAATGTTCAACATTTCTGGAACGATCTTAACAAAATGATGAAACAATTGGAAAGCGGTTTGACACAGCATAAAAATATCAAAATTTTATGCATACACTAAAATCTCTTTTTGCGCGGGGGATACGTGTCGCGTAAAAAAAAACCGTGTAAATTTTGCAATTCAAGTGAATTGAAACCGAAATCCGCGTAAAATACCCGCGAAAATTCCGGAATCCGCGTAAATAAAACCGCGTAAATTCTGAAATCCGCGTGAAAAAGCCACGCAAAAAAAACCCGCGTAAAAAGCGACCTTAGTGTATATTGGAAAATTTCTATGAAGATTTGTGGGTGTGAGTTTATGCACAAAGTTCCAAGAGAAAACCCTGTTTTTGGCATTAGCTATATGTTAATTTTAGGAAATTTAATCTAGTGAATTGTGTATAGCTAGATTAAATTTTATTTACATATTTAGTGTATGAAGTTTTGTGAACTTTGTAATATTCAAGCAAATTTCGTAATATTTATTCGAATAAATGTGTCAACCGAAGTATATTAGTGCTCCTCTTTCGATGTCATGATAAAGAGTATGATTATTAATAGTTATTCGGTTTACTTGACGTTGCTATTTTTCGCATTTTCCTGTTGACGGATCGTTGCCAGATAACTTGCATAGCTGGATACCGACGTTTATCGACTGTTTCGTCGTAACTTCGTCGTTACATGCCTCGCCTGTAAAACTAGGTGTTCTAAATCTCCCAAGGACTTCGCTGGTTAGCATTGTACTACGACGTTCAACATTGCTAACTTGACGGCAGGTCGCCGTAGAATTCCAGTCGCTGTCCGCACCAACGCCTGGTGAACCCTACCATTTTGTTCTAGGAGGACCCCCTCCACACGTCCACGGAACCATTCACTCCGTCCAGTCCCAAGAACAAGATTTCCCACTTCCAACTCTTTGATGTCTCGAAGCACTTACATCTCTGTGTTATTAAGGGCTCGTACTGCCGGATTGATTTCCTCCAGAACCTCCGGTAATAAACTGAGCTAACTTCCAGATTCTGCATTACGCTGTATAGCCAAAAACGTCTGCTGTCACTCTGGACCTTCCCAGTACAAAGAGATTGGGCGATTCCGGAAACATGTAGTTTAGCTGACAAACGCTTCAACTTCATGGATGATGGTCTTCAGGGTCTCGTCGTCGGCTTTCACCGAATATCCAGAGCTGAACCAAGTTTAACTTCCACTTACTTGATAAGGTGTAATCACATTGCGCCCATTGTGGAGCTGCAAGAGAGTTAAATTTTCAAGCGGTTCTTGCGTTTGTAAAGGTGGTTGCCATGGCATCATTCATTGTTGCGATCTCTTGCTGAAGCTGCCTGTTTGCCCCATGGAAACAAATGCTATTATCGAAGTAGAAAATTGTTGGTGAACCACGACGACATGCGAGTCTACGCACCGCAACAAACCATAGAAAAGTACTGCCGAAACCATCATACAGGTGAATAGTTCAATCCAGCGTTCTAGAACGAAAGGTTCTAATTTTTCTTCAGAATGGGGTACCAATGGTGATGCTGATGGAATCGTCTTGGAGATCTTGCAAAACGCGCAATTATTTACCACTTTCCTGATAAGAGCTCGAATCGCTGCCGAATTTTGTTCACCACTGTCTCGGTGTGTGCGTGCCGAATGGTGCATACGACGCAGCTCCGATACAGCCCCGCATCCGGAGAATCTCTTGTTCATCCGTGAATGGTCAGGTTTTATAGTATGGACTGGACTTTAATACAATAGGATAACAATTTTCCGAGGTTCGTTGAATCGGCATCAGTACATTCCGCTCGTCTAAAAACGCCTCTTTTTGCGACATCCTACAAAGCATCTATTGCTCCCTTCCACCTTCTCCAAATCTGCTTGCGTAAGAACCTTCGCCCAAAACTATTGCGCAACGTTTCTTCTCTGAGAGCTGTCGATAAAGCGTATTACGTAGGCCGTTCGCTGCAACTTTGCCCAACGAATTTCGGATGATCTATCAGTGGTTCAGCATCCCAGTGCACAAGCACTCGTTGAATTTCTTCGTCTCTGTCGTTGTCGGCTTTGGAAAATCGACTCCCCGCAGCCATGAACCATCAGATTCGAGATTTGGTCCGCCCTTCCATTTTATCGATTGGACCCTCCTTCACTGTCAAGAATAACTTAATTTTAGGATTTCACCAATTCGAAGTGATACAAATTTGTATTACCGCCAATGGTCAGACCGACTCCACATAAACCATTAAGGGGTCATTAACAAATTACGTACGGGTTTTGGGGCGAGCGAGGCATTATCTAATCTTCCGTAAGTTTACCTGGTAAGTGACGCAGTCCTCCTCGGGAAGCCACTTTATTCCACTCACAGATTCGATTGTGCCATTTTGTTCTAACGCCAGGTTCTTCAGCCTATCCGCCGAAATCCAGCCAATCCCTTGATTAAGTTGAGTATAAGTTAAAGCTTGCTTCAGATAGTATTGAGGAGCTCACGGTAAGGGGTAATAGAGGACACTAGTTGATGAAAAATATCCTTTTACGCATATGGCCAAAATTTAACTAATGCAGAGTTATTCACTCTGATAAAAATCTGTCCACGTGGTATGTGGATGCCCCCCTACAACATTCTGTTCCTTCCCGGAGTCGAACTCTCCTCACAGTACTATGCTGCCTATAATCGCATACCAGTCCCACCTGCATTCTGGTCGTTCTTATAGAGAAGTTATGGTAAATGTTTATCTCATTATATCATGTCGAAAATATGGGAACCATGCTCAACAGCTGAAATAACTTAAGCAAGAAAAATACCTTTACGCGCTGTTTTCTCAACTTGATGAAAATGAAGATGGCCAAATCACGATCCGAGAGCTTGAGATTTTTCCTGAAGGTCTTCAAAATTTTAGCACACCGCCACCAGAAATTGGCGGAGCTAATCACCTGATAATGTAATCGTTACCGATCCGGTCCCTCGGAAAGTTCCATTTTAAAGGGACCCCCGTTTGCCACTGCCGTTGCAGCTCAAATCAATCGTACCTCAACGAGTTATTTGGGATTGATGATGATTTCAAGCGGTTGGACCCCCATATGCTTTTTGTCCGCCATAGTCAATTTTGCTTCGGTTGCTTTGTGTGCGTAGTCCCTCTGTAGATATGCGATTATTTGTTCACGTACCTACCTAGTGGGGGGGTCCTTCGCGCGCGTTCGCTCCAGAGAGAGAGAATGACGGACCGTCATTAAGTAGCTTTCGAGGAAATCCGCATCATCGTGGCGAAAGAGAAGTCCAGTTTCGAAGCCACGATCGGTCCACCTTATAGTTTCCGCTGAGATAATTTTTGCAGGAATACCTTCGTTAGATTTCAGCGGCTCAGTGTCTGGTGATCCGGGTGTCGTCCAGTGCGATGAAGTCTCTTGATTGATCGTTCAGTTGTTGATCTGGATTGGTGGGTCCAGTGGAAATGGAAATTGAGCAGTTCTTTCTGCAAAATGATCCAACTACAACATCCATAAACGCTCCACTCAAGGCGACATTTTGCAGCGATCACGCAGCTTCATTGGGACTTCGAGACAAAGGTGGTCCAGCCCGATCAGTAGTTTCAGGTGAACTAGATCGTTGTATTCCAAAGGAAAGCTTCACAAGTGTGGATATCGTTGACAGAGTTCACGAGCAAACTGCTGATGGTTCGAACATGCGACAAATTCAGGCAGTCGCTACTACGTACTCCCGTTACATCCAGCTGTACCCGTTGTGACCCTGGTTCCTCTCAATTCATCTTTCCCGTCCACTGCAGAGTTAATGGTTCTGAGAGTGATTGAGGACCTCTTGTCAATGAATGCGAAGAAGACTTCGGACCGTATTCCCGCATACAATACCACAGGAAGAACGCTAAGAGAAGACACTGTTCCTTTGAATGAGATGGTTGGTAGACAATTGTTGGGGTATTTGAGATGAAGCTGAGGAATGAAGGAATGCGTTTGTACAATACCTTCCTCGTTAGACATATTTTGTTCAACCTTGAAGGTGTGACTGTAACTGTAACAAAATTGAACGCCACCTGGCTGACTACCATCACTAGTCCACCCATAAAGTCGCCGAGCGTCGCTAATGTGGTATTTGGTTGCTCACTCTTGTAGACCGCCCATTCCATCTTGAGCGATCCGGAGAGTTTTTCTACCAACTCCTGCGTCAGTACCAGGTTAACCAGATGTCATCACTCGCCGCCTTTAGATGATCCACGAAATTTTTAATGGTCAATCTAAACTCCCATCGTCTCGAATCTATCGTACTTTAGAGCTAGATTCAATAAACCTTCTCGATAAATGATCGTATCAATAGTTCCAGTCTGCCGTACAGCCGTACGCAGGATATTGATGACCTGGAGTACGCTTGATGGACGTAGAAGTAGCCAAGCCAACACGCTTCGCCGCGTACTGCTTTCGGTTTCGGAACAACTGCAAACTTCCAAAAAGTCAACGCGTGTTGTCCCCGCTGACACCTCAAGAAGTGGCCTACGCGCTGAAATTATTGGCTCGCCTGACCAGGAACTCCCAACTGGACAACAGTCCTAGAACGCAGTCAGGGTCACATCAAAATCGGTACTACAGACTATACTATTCATGGACGATTTTGGACTACTTCAGATGGACGAAAGGTTAAAAAACTATAGCGCACCGTTCGACACTCGCTTCCCGATCCTGCTTCCAGCAAAACATAGTCTGAGCGTCTTCATCACCAGATCAGTTCATCTTCAGACATCTGCTTCCGGTTCAATCCTACAACAGGAAATCAAATTCTGCTCAGACAAGCTCGAGTTTTTACGTATTCGGAGATGTGTGGCCCCTTTTCGTGCGTCCGTTGATTAGAAAAGGTTCGTCTGTTAAGGTGTACGCCACGTTGTTCGTCTGCAGTGGCCGTACATTTTGAGGTCATCGCCAACCTGTCGTCCACCGCCTGCATAAACGCTGCCGACAAACGCTTCGTCGCCAAACGCCGGGTTCTATAGTTGCACTGTGACAATGCAACCACAGTTCCAGTCGGCGGAATGGGGTCTCTACTGTGCAGACAATGGCATGTTATTAAAGTACCGGAGCGTGTCCAGCCCACCCCAGTCCAGCCAAATTTCGCGTCAATTCATTCCCGAAACATCGACAGTGTAGTTGAGTTAACTTAGGCTTTCCATCAATGCCTCAAAAAGAGTTAAATAGATACTTTGAAATTTCGCCAAATCATAAAATAAAATAAAAAGTGCGCCGGTATTTCGGTAGAACCACTGCGAGCAATTTTCAATCTCTTACTGCAAAGTCGGACGTTCTCTACAATCTGGAAAAGCTCGTGTATGATGCCAGTATACAAAAAAAGAGACGAAACGGATATCAATAACTTTCGTGAAATAACTTCGCTATCGACGGGATCGAAATGCTTTGAGAATGCTTTGAGGCGATTCTCGAAGCCTGCAAATGCTATATCGCGCCATCTCAGCATGAATTCTTTCCCAAGAATTCTGTTGAAGCTAACCTTTGTAAGTTTACTTCCTTCTGTATCAGTAATATGGAAAGTGGTGCCAAAATTGACGCGATATATACGGGCAATAAAGCTGCTTCTGACACGGTGGACCATAAAATATTGGATGCCGAACTTCGACGCCTCGGATTCTCGGATAGACTCGGTGATTGGTTGAAGTCTTACCTGACATACCGAAAGTTATACGTCAAGATAGGGTCAGCTGAATCGACAACATTTAGTCTACAGTGTGGTGTTCCTCAAGGAAGTAATTTAGGGCCAGTTTTATTCGCTCTGACAGTCGAAATGCCAATCAAGCAATCTTTGAAGCCAAAATTTTAAAACGGGGTGAATAGAAACAGTTTCCGATATACTTTGTAGTGTACAACATGTACCGTTACGGTGTAACAGGGGGTCACCCTGTACACACTAAAATTTGCCCGGCGAAACCCTTACAGGGCGGCCAGATACCTCTAACGGACTTTCGGATCTATGCTAGAACACTAAGAAGGAAAAAATAAACAAAATAAATAAACAAAAACTTATCGCGTTTATTCCGTATTTCCTCTTTGCTGTCGGTGGTGGGGATGGTTGCCGATGGTGGTCGTTGTCCGGCCGGTTGAGGTGTCCGGCTGCGGATTCCGCTGCGATGACGGTCTTCGGCGGGAGGTGTTCTTCTGCTCCTTGGCACTTAGCCGGGGGTAGCAAATCGTGTAGCTTACCCACTCCGGCGAGCAAACACAAAAAAAGCACTCAATTCACGGGCCAACGGGACAACCTTCGTTGGTCTTATAAAGAGCGGAACAACCTTCGCTCCTACGGGACACAAACTGTAAAAATAAAACAGTTAAAAACGCGCACTTTTCGAACATAAACAAACGACGCGTGTCACTCGTACCGTGATCGAGGCTAAACTGATCATCCCGCGATGGCTGCCGACCACAACATACCCGCCGAGACTGGATTCACCACTTTTTCGCAGCTAGAGGAAAATACCGACCTATCTATCCCTAACAATTATTTCACAGCATGACAAAAAAATTATCGAACCTAACTAACGCGACAATATCGTTCACAAACAAAAAACCGAACGATTTTAAACGAAAATAAACAAACTTATGTGAACCATATTCAGCACAAGTGGTGATAGTTGTTATGTTGGGTACACGCTGCTGCGGGGGTGTTCAAGTGCGGGTAATTTTCACATATACACTCTCTCGCAGCGGTACCCAAAATGAGGGTTACTTTTACGCGTACACGCTCGAGTGGCGTTACACAAAATTAGGTAAATTTCCACTCGATGCTAAAATTGCAACCGTACAGGTTACAACGGTTAGAGCTAATTTTAAAGCTTTAAAACATGGGTCTAGACTACCTCTATCAAAGGTGTAATGGCAGTTGATAAATGATTAAACCATTCTTTTATTGAAATAAATGTTGCATTTATTTTAATAAAAGCACTTATTAGTCGAGTGCGTTCTTCTTGTTCTGATGAAAGATTTATTAACTTTTACTCTAAAGAAAAAACAACAATTACATCTTCTTTATTGATCTGAGTTGCAAAAAAGCTGAAAAATATTTAAATAACGGAAATGTTTGGTTTATCACTTCATGTATGTGATCTTATTTTATGGAATGTCTCAACAGAATCCTTATTAGGAACAGAAGATTTCGGGGTTGGGTCAAGCATTTCTACCAATTCAGGGTCTTCTTGTACTTAGTCTAGAAACGGCGTCCAGTAACACTTTGTGCTGGTAGAATTGGAATCATGGGCCGTTTCTTTCGAATTGTTGATGTCTTTGTCAATTCATGTCAGATTGAAACCCAGCACGGGATTAAATGGACTTTATCTTTTTTTACGACTTTGCCTTTATTGATTGTTACGACCAGACGTTGTAACTTGCAAAAACAGAATCATTCGAGTGTTCGTGCTTGCGATTGTTAGTCACACGCGACAGCAGCTCCGAAGAAAATTGAGATTATTCTTCTAAACCAGGATAATTTAACTATCAAGGTGTGTCCAGTATAGAGATTAACTTTAGTATAGTGCTACGAAAGTGAAGTTTACATCTTGGATTCATTATTTGAAGAATTAAATAAACAATTTCACAAGCAGTGAATAGATCAGTACCGTAAAATGGGGTGACTTTGATCACCGGGGTGACTTTGATCACTGTACCTCTTTTTTGAAAATGTGGTAAAAAAGCGCTCGTAGTGCTTGGGACTTGTCGTAATCTTCACTGAATGCGTGGATATATGTTCACATTGCTACTACTCATGCATTTCCTGCTATTTTAAGAGTGTTTTTCATGCTAAAATATTAATTGAAAATAAAGTGATTTTTTGGCGATTTTTGTTGCATACAAACAATCGGTTCAAGCAGATTCAAAACAACAAGTTGCAAGACGTAAAGTTATTTTTGTTTTGTTCTAGATTAGTTCTTAAGATGAACAAATATTATAACAAAACATTTTATTGTTATTTTCGTTTTTCCTTTGTTTTTTAAGTTTTTCCTCAAAGGCAATGTTGAGTCCCAATATTTTCCACAGCGTATTACATATTTCTTCTTAGCAAAAACCCAAGACGTGAAGTAACATGCAAATTTGGCCAATTTCATAAGTCATATTCCTCGGACTAGTTTTTGATTATTTTAGACCACCTTCTCTTTCAGTGGATAACAATTCATATATATTCTAAAAATTTTGTATGAATCTCGTACATTCGCCATTATAAACTGTTCACGTAAAATGTGAATGGCCCCCAAATTGCTTTCCATATTTATAAACTCGTTCAAGCCGTTCAAGGCTGTTCAATTTAGTGAAAGTAGCAAAGTGTTACACCAAATTCGTCGAAACAATGAAGTGATCAAAGTCACCCCGGAATGATGATTGGTGTAAAATTTTTAGAGAATATTTAAAAACAGCAAAAATGTTGCTAAACATTTGAAGTAGTGACTGAATCTTTTTCAATGCATGCCAGTACTTATTTTAAAAATATAGAATAATATTGTTTTCAATATATTCTGAAAATATTTGAGATACAATCAAAAAAGTGATCAAAATAACCCCAGTTTACGGTACTGATTTCGATACACGTGTGCTAAACAATAGGAAGCGATAAGTGAGGTTAGAAATCAAACAATGTCGCCGCATGGCGGTATGGCAACTAGTTCGTCTTTCAGCGGACAAGACTTCCTAGCGTTAGGGCTAATTCCTGGCTGTGAAAACACGACCTTGCTACCCCCGACCAATGAGATGTTTTCAATGCCTTGCATTTGGTCACATTGGAAACAGACATTGGCAAAGCAGATAAAATTTGTGCTAACTGCGGAGAGAGAGAACACGGTGAAGAATGCGACAAATCAAGTAAATGTGTAAACTGCAAACATCAGAACAAAGCTACCGACCGAAACTGTCCAACATTGATAAGAGAAACGGAAATCATAAAAATTAAAATAGATCAAAATATTTCTTTTCCAGAAGCTAGGCGTATAGTCAATGCCCGATTTGAAGTGAGTAGGAACTATGCAGAAATGACAACCAGGAAAATTCGAAAGTGCAACTGCAAATGCAGCTGCGGCTCGAAAGACAATGAACTGACAGGTAATATGCAACTCGACACGGTAAGAAACACAAAACCTGAACCGATTATGACCATCCAAATAAAAACAGTAGGCATCGATTCAACTACCACAGAACCAAATCCGAGTGTAACTAAAATTGTATTTGAAGACTGCAATTTATCTCCAAAATCAAAGCGAACTAAAACAATGTCGGACACCAGCAGCGTAGTTTCAGTTTCAACATCTCGTTCTGAACTTGACAAACACATCCCTGTTAAAAATCCAAAAAGGAAAAGATGGCGTAAAAGTCGACAAGAAAGAAACAGAGGGACTCAATCGAGAAGTATTTTATATTTCATGGAAAAAGCAAAATGGCTACAACAACCCAAAAAACTAACTTAGAAATTAACACTCTCATATCTTGGAACTTACAAGGTCTCAGAACCGGAAAAGCAGAACTCGATATAATCAAGAAACTATGTGCAAAACCGATGATCAGGCGAAACTGAATGGTTTCACAACGTACCATCGAAAACGTAGAGGAGGTAGACGAGCGGCAGGCGGAGTTGTGACAGCAGTGAAAATCGGAATGGAAAGCGAAGAAATCCTAGTTGAAACATGTCGTAACTTTCCTTTCTGCGTTGAACGTTTCTTCCTTTGGAACGATCCGCCATCTTTTTATGTTTTTCTCGATTACCGGAACGAATCCAAAAGTACGTCCGTCTGCCTCGAAGCTCGTCTAGTGAATCCCCTCAATTTCGGCCTTTCCTCTCTGGAACCGTCAGTCGACACTCATATATGGATATTTCATGCTCTCGTATTGTCTCAACTGTGTGCGTGTACATACATATCGTCTCTTTGACACCATTACACCTTTTAATCTACCGTCTGCTTCACCAATACATACTCTTTGAAATCGCTCACTTTTACCGTGAACAAAATTTAATTGTAGTCAAGACTCTCACCTTTGGGCATTTACCAAGCGTTTCAAACGGTTCGTAATTTTTACACAGTACATCGCAATAGCCATTTCAAGGTTACGGTTCGATGCCTGTTATATACTTTTTTATATACAAGAGAACTGTCAGTTGGACTTTGACAAAAGAGCGTTCAGAACTTCAGTTGCATTTCAGTTTGTCTGGATTTCATATCGAATTAAATGCAGGTAATTTCCTTTGGATTTATATTTTATTTAATTTTTTCTCGTTCTAGCACTAATCTATTACATTCACCTCCGCCTCCACTCTAATCATAAACGACATAAACAAATTTATCGTCGAACCTAGCTGGTTTCTTTACTTTAGAGCGGTCTCGTAGATTTCTTCTTTCCGGTTGATTCTGGCTAGAAGTTGGAATAGGAATCGTAACCTCAGCTTCAGCGTTACAATCGACTTGGTCCGGTAGAATTTCTGTTGCTTGTGAAGTGGTATTGGATTCAACCACTGGTTCATCAAGATGAGGTTCTGGTGGTGCCAATTTCACATCCCGTAGATTGCGAGTATATTGCACCCCACAACGACTTAGAACCACAATTTTTGCTCCCTCTCTAGCCAACACTTTGAAGCGCTCCCCGGAAAATGTTGGTTCCATTTTAGATTTTCGTGGTTGCGCCAAAAGGACTATATCGCCCACTTGTATTATTGAGTCTTTTGCTCCTCTGGTAGCATCCGCGTGCTTCTTACTTATCAGTTTAGCTTCCGCGTCTTTTTCCCGTACGTCTTCGCGGTCCAATCTAGTTGGTTTCCATAAACTGACGAAAGTACCTCTGAATTTCCAACCTGTCAATAATTCAAAAGGCGTTACTCCAAGCCGAGAATTAGGAACCAGGTTATTATGGTTGTGCACGTACTGTTGCAGCGCACGTCTCCAGTTTGTTCCATCCAACCTAGATGCGGCTACCGCCTTGATTATCCCCTGATTCTGACGCTCTATCGCTCCGTTAGATTGGGGCCACAGCGGTATAGATTTGCGAATACGAACACCTTTATTCTCCCAGTAGTTTATGTATGTTTCACTTTGAAATGGGGGGCCGTTATCACTTTGGATAATCAGGGGACAACCCCACATCTTGAAAATTTCGCATAATGCCTCGTTGGTGCTTTCCGCGTCTTTATTTTTCATTTCGAGCACTGAAAGGAATCGTGAATAAGTGTCCACCAAAACTAAAAAATCGCCAAAACCACAACTAGGAATGGACAGGAAGTCAACTTGGAGGATTTGCCACGGTCCGTCCGGAAACTCTCTTGATGACAAAGGAAGCGGGGGATTTTTTCTGGACAACTGAGCACAAGTTTCGCAGCCTTTAACGAATTTTTCCGTGTCGCAGGACATACCAGGCCACCAAAAAAAATCTCTCATGATCTTTTTCATCGCCGTTTCTCCTACATGGCCACCGTGAGCAAGTTTCAGTGCTTTCTTCCGAAGTGATTTTGGTAAAATAGAGCGGTCCCCTCTAAACAGTAACGATCCTAAAACATGGATATTTTTCTTCTGTATTTCGTATCTGCGCAATTCCTTAGGCCAGTCGTCAGAAACTAATGCCTTAAGCAATAGTTGTAGTTCTTCATCGTCTTCCGTTGCTTTTTCGATCTCATCCCAGGTAATGTTCATCGACCCTGCATCTAGTGAGTACAAAAGGTGACCCTCATCATCTTCCTCGAAAGCTTCCGCTAGCTGGGATTTTTCTATCAAACGGGACAACGTGTCAGCAAGATTTGCCTTTCCCCTAACTCCTTTTACCGTAAAATCATAGGGCTGAAGTCGCAGTGCCCAAGTCTCAGCCCTTGACACCGCCCTTTTTCCGATTCTGTGAGTCGTGCTAAAAATAAACTCATTCGCTTCAGCATCAGTACGGATGATAAAAGACCTTCCAAGAAGATACGAAGTGAACCGCTCAACTCCCCAAACTAAGGCGAGTGCCTCTTTTTGTGTCTGGGGGTATCTTTGTTCAGTAGGCGTGAGCGCTTTGGACGCACAGGATATTATACGTGGTACATTTTCAGTATTATACTGTACCAGAACAGCCCCAAGCCCGATCGGACTAGCATCTACATATAACTCCGTATAATCATTTGGGCTATAATAGCCAAGGATTTGAATTGTCTTCAGAGCGTTTTCTCGAAGGTAATTGAATTCTCTATCTTCTTTTGCCGTCCAGTAAAACTTATCTGAGTTTGCGAGGGCTCGAAGATATTGCGTCAAATCTGCCCGATTCTGTATAAACCTATCTGCAAACGTAACTAATCCAAGGAAGCTTTTAACTTCGGCACAAGAGTTAGGTTTTCTGAACTGTTTGATGGCACTCATCTTATCATCGGCTACGCTCCACCCCTTAGGTGTCAACGAAAACCCGACAAATTTAACGAATTGGCTGCCGAAAACACATTTGTCCATATTCAATTTTACATTATGTTGTCGCAGACGACAAAGAACTTCCGCCAGGTTCTTATCGTGTTCTTCTTTGGTGCGCCCAAAAATTAGAACATCGTCCAGATAGTTAACTACTCCAGAGCATCCACCCAAAATCACCCGCTGCATGACTTCTTGAAACACGTCCGGGGAGTTGCTCAACCCGAATGGAAGACGTACACATCTAAATACGCCGAATTCAGTATAGAAGTTTGTGAGGTGTCTCGAATCTTTATCTAGTTCCACGTGAAAAAATGCGTTAGCTAGATCAACAGTCGAGAACCAACTTGCGCCGTTTAACTTTGCCAGAATAGACTCTAGTGTTGGCATGGGGAAAGGAGTCCGCTTCACATATTGGTTTGGTCCTCTGAGGTCAATGACAAGACGAATGTCCTGCTTACCCTTCGGAATGGCCAAGATTGAAGAGCAAAATGACATATCCATGTCTTCGCGTACCGGCTCAATTATATCGGCTCTAACTAACTCTTGTAGCCTTTTTTTCACCAACGGCTTGACAGCTTCTGGTATATTAGTGAATATTCGTCGACATGGTGCTCTGGTCGTATCATAATTGATTTTCACTGGGGGTATATTGAATTTGGGAAATGGTTCAGTTACGTCGATAGATCCTATTGGTTCATTATGTACTAGATTAATGTCCCACTTACTAGTGTGAACGGGAACACCCAGTCCCACCATTAGTACGCTGTATCGTATAGCAGTGGGTCTTCCCAATAAAGATCGGTTAGCATCCTTAATAACGTAAAATTTTTCCAGATGTACTGGTCGATCTTCAGAAATGAATAGGAATGCTTCAAATGTAGCAATTACATCGATATTTCCGTTGGTAGCGTAAGCTTTGAGCGGTATATCCGATCCGACGTTAATGTTGTACATTCCCTGGTTGCATTGTTCGTCGTTTGTTAGTCTCCAGAAAAATCTCTCAACAAGTGTGTTGACCTGTGCACCTGAATCAATGAGAAATTCACATTGCATATCAGCTACCGAAGCGATTATTGTACCATCTGCTGGTTTGATTTCAACCATAGCTATGACGTAACAGTCGCTACTCCAGTTGTTTTGTTTCCCGCATACAGTTACCTATGGATGTAAAATAAATCATATAGACACCATTTTTCTCTTTTCTCGACAAATGACAGAGCTTCATTGTTTTTTTTTAATTTTGTTTTATTAAACTTATTATTTTCTCTAAGAACCCCTGTGATCATGTCGAAGCATGTTACCTATTGATAATTTGAATTTTCAGGTTGAACACTCACTTGGTCTTCTGGTTTGGGCGCAGCTTCTCTCTCATCCGCCTGGTCGTTTTTCAGATGTTTAGTTTGGATTTCAAAAACCTCCCTGGTTCTCACACGCTTCATGTTCCCGGGATAAGTTGGACAGGCTCGTATGATGTGCCCCATCTTCTTGCAATGGCGACAAACCAAATCTTGAGTCCCACACCTGTCTGGCGTATGGAAGAAGCTGTTGCATCGCCAACATCTATCGGGATTATTGTACTTATTTCTATCTTCCGCGTCTTTTCTGGGTGAACCGTTACTGCTTGAGCGCCATCCTCCTCGCTGGCCAAATCGTTGGCTGTTCCGAGGGTTGTTTCGTGAATATGTAACGTATCGATTGTCAGCTCTTTGTATGGCACCTTGTCGCGGTCTCCATTGGTTTGGTTGCTCTGCTCTCGGTTCAGCTCGTACCGGAGCTAGCACGACGGACTTTGTAGAATCACGCCTTCCATGTTTTGCCGCAAAATACTCCTCGTTCATTCGAATTGCCTGAATCTCCCTGACCTTGTCGACTAGATCAGTGAATGTTGTACCCTTCCGGTTGACTAATTTCAGAGCAGTAACTCTAACTTGCTTACACGTTGCATGTTCTGAAATTGTTTTAGCGATCTCGTCGAATTCCTTCTCCTTGTCGAAGTCACATAATTGAGCCGTTTCACCCACTCTAGTAACAAATGCCAAATCAGATTCTCCTGGATGTTGCTCCATCAAATAAAGTTTACGTCTTTGAAACATAACGTCGGATCCGGACCCGAAGTACATTTGAAGCCGGTGAAGGGCGTTCGAGAAGGGACGTGTGATTGCATCTGGAGCGGTTGGATCAGACTTTGTATTCTTGAAAATGGTTAGTAAACGATGACCCGCCTTTACTTTAAAGACTGTGAATTTGGTCCTCTCGTCTTCAACACCAGCCAAAGTCATGCAGTCAATGAGCAAATCTCTCCACGTCTCAAATGTTAGACGGTGAATTTCATCGTCTCCCTCTGACGGCTTGCACTCTGCAATTGTAATGGATGATATCGACAGTTGATTGAAAGATGACATAAATCGTGATTCCTCGATCGATCTTCCAGATTTTTCATAGAGAGCACTCGATGCTCTGGGTGTAGCCTCAGAATCTATACTGCTTTCGTCGATGGCATCTTTCCCTTGAGTATCGGTGTTGGCTGGATTCGCATATCCGCCCGACTGATCTGTCATGATTGGGACTGGTCTACTCGAGTTTCCATGATGAGTGCTTGATGCTCTTGGTGTAATTTCGAAATCATCGCAGTTTTCGTCGTCTACATCTTTCGCCGGTGTTTCAGTGCTGGTTGGATCCGTATCCACTGGCTGAGCTGACCTGTTTGGGTCTACTTCGTTCGGGTTTTCAGTCCCGATAGTGTTCAGTTCTTCGTCCTGGTCATCTGTCCTGGTATCAACATTTTGCTCTTTCCATTTAGCCCCTGTTGAATTAGAGGCGTTTCCTGCTTTCAATGCGTCAATCTCGGCTCGTAGATTTTTCAGTTCCTCTACCAATTTAACCTTTTCCTCTCTCAACTTGATTATTTTTCTGTCCTTTTTGGATAGTTTTTTCGATGATTTGCTCCGAGGAACATTTCTCTCGACGACCCTGCAACAAGCAACATACATGAACTATTCCGTGACTTACAAGTTATAAATTTTGCATTTGAATGACGAATAGAAAAAGGTGTCTGACAATAGCAATCTGACAGTCTTTCAAAGTAGCCGACTCAAACAGCAAATTAGATGTGTTGGGCCCGAGCTGTTAAATGTCCTAAAGGGTATCCTGGGTGTCAA
Organism: Wyeomyia smithii; assembly: GCF_029784165.1. NCBI lineage: Eukaryota > Metazoa > Arthropoda > Insecta > Diptera > Culicidae > Wyeomyia > Wyeomyia smithii. The sequence continues at coordinate 210,282,819 of NC_073695.1, forward strand.
AGACTGATACATTCCACATAACTTGTCGCTCGCAGAACTTACCAATCAACCTTTCGAGTTTATGTATCATAAAACTTGACCTGTCGCAAGCTTTATTTTCACTATATGTGATCTGTCGCACATACAACATTTTTAGATTCAGGTTTACCCTGTCGCGAGCAATCTGTTTTACATGACCTGTCGCACATAAAACTTAATAATCTTGACCTGTCGCAAGACTTATCTTTTCTTTTTTTTTTTGTGATCTGTAGTCGAGTTTCCGAATCCTCGGACTTGACCTCTCGCAAGCCATACGTGACCTGTCGCACGTAAAATACACATTTTTGCAATAAATTTTGAAAATAACTTGACCTGTCGCAAGCTCTAATTTTAAAGTGTGATCTGTCGCACACTGCTGTTCACGCCCTTAAATTTCCAGTCGATTTTCTACATATTACTTAACGTTATGTTTCAAAGACGTAAACTTTATTTGATGGAGCAACATCCAGGAGAATCTGATTTGGCATTTGTTACTAGAGTGGGTGAAACGGCTCAATTATGTGACTTCGACAAGGAGAAGGAATTCGACGAGATCGCTAAAACAATTTCAGAACATGCAACGTGTAAGCAAGTTAGAGTTACTGCTCTGAAATTAGTCAACCGGAAGGGTACAACATTCACTGATCTAGTCGACAAGGTCAGGGAGATTCAGGCAATTCGAATGAACGAGGTGTATTTTGCGGCAAAACATGGAAGGCGTGATTCTACAAAGTCCGTCGTGCTAGCTCCGGTACGAGCTGAACCGAGAGCAGAGCAACCAAACCAATGGAGACCGCGACAAGGTGCCATACAAAGAGCTGACAATCGATACGTTACATATTCACGAAACAACCCTCGGAACAGCCAACGATTTGGCCAGCGAGGAGGATGGCGCTCAAGCAGTAACGGTTCACCCAGAAAAGACGCGGAAGATAGAAATAAGTACAATAATCCCGATAGATGTTGGCGATGCAACAGCTTCTTCCATACGCCAGACAGGTGTGGGACTCAAGATTTGGTTTGTCGCCATTGCAAGAAGATGGGGATTCACTAGACGAGCTTCGAGGCAGACGGACGTACTTTTGGATTCGTTCCGGTAATCGAGAAAAACATAAAAAGATGGCGGATCGTTCCAAAGGAAGAAACGTTCAACGCAGAAAGGAAAGTTACGACAAAACAGAGTTAAAAGCAATTGTGATTAAGATAGGTCCTCCTTTGAGCTGCTACATACTGAATATATACCTGCCTCCGCAAGATGAAATTAGTGCCATAGAGTTATTAAATCTGATAAAACAAATTCCTCAACCATTTTTGATAGTAGGTGATGTAAACGCCCACCACCCCCTATGGGGGTCAACAAACATAAGCAGCCGTCGTGGTAAGATCCTGGAAGAAGTGATTGATAAGTGTGAACTGATAATACTGAACAGCGGAGAGAGCACGCACATAAAACATGCACACGGAACTTTCTCTAGTATAGATGTAGCATGCAGCTCATCTGAACTTGCCGACCAACTGGATTGGCAAATATCAGAAAGCACTCACGGAAGCGACCATTACCCAATATGGATAACGTTCCCAGGAACGTCAAGTGTGTCTCAAGGCCGTATTAGATGGAAAATTTAATGTGCGGACTGGAACTTGTACCAAAACTCTTTATGTTTTCAGCGGCATGATTGTATCAGCAAACGAATCTCGCACATCACTGACGAAATAATAAGAGCAGCAGAAATAGCGATCCCCCAAACAAAAGAACACTTAAAAAAGTACCGTGGTGGAACGAAGAAGTGGCAAATGCCATCCGAACGAGGAAAAAAGCTCTCAGAAAATTGAAGAGAGCTAATTTACCCTTTGAAAGTTGTGAAAAAGAGCAGTTAGTGAAAGATTTTCAGAAATCGAGAGCCCACGCCAGAGTTGTTATTCAAAAAGCAAAACAGCAGCGGTGGATAGAATTCGCAAATAGCTTCAACGGAGAAACCACGATCAAGGAAATGTGGAACCGTTCGAGACGAATACAAGGAAAAACAATAAATACAAAAATAAGAGCGATTACTACCGAAAATTTGACAGTGACTGACGACACAGAAATTGCTGAAACTATTGGAACGGCTTTTGAGAAAATTTCGAGTGACTCGGTATACAGCGAAGCATTTTTACAACAAAAAAGAATAGAAGAAGCAAATCAATTACCCGCAAGAGATGAATTTGATGCAGACTACAACTCGGAATTTCGAAATTGTGAACTAGCCGAAGCATTAAAAGGTCTAAAGGGTTCATTACCAGGTGAGGACAATGTTCATTACGCTATGATAACACAACTTCCTCCAGATTGTAAGTCTATACTTTTGGAAGCATATAATAAACTGTGGATAGAATCTACAAATCCAACCGTGTGGACCAAGTCGATAGTTGTACCCATTTATAAAGGTAAAGGGTCCCGAACCGATCCATCAAATTATAGACCGATATACTTGAACAGCTGTTTAGGAAAAGTTTATGAGAGAATGATTAACAACAGATTAATTCATTTCCTGGAAACGAATAACTTATTGTATGAGAATCAATTCGCCTTTCGCAAAGGCAAATCTACTGCTGACCATTTGACAAGCTTAGAAGAAGTGTTACGAATAGCACTCAGTAAAAAACATGTCGCACAAGCTGTGTTTTTGGATAAAGGCAAAGCCTATGATACATGTTGGAGAAGACTAGTGCTCAATAGACTTCTAGGATCCGGAATTAGAGGACGCATGCTGCGAAATTTAGAGAGCATGCTACAGAAAAGAACATTCAATGTTATTACTAACGGAAAATTTTCAAGCGAGAAAAAAATGGAAATAGGCCTGTGCCAAGGTTCTGTTTTGAGTGTTACTCTGTTCCTGGTTGCAACCAACACAATTGCGAGATTCATTCCACAAAACAAAACATGCTTAATATACGCTGACGACGTTATACTGGTAGCCAGCGGACCAAATGCCATAGAAGTTGAAAGGCAGTTACAAACAGCATTAAATAACATCCAAATATGGCAAGAAAGTACTGGTTTTCAAATATCAGCAGATAAATTTCGAAACAGCTGGGCAAAAAGACCAGTGAATACAGGCACACTAAGCAGATTCCACGAACCGGCGTACACAAATGTCTCGGAGTGACATTCGACGAAGTTTTGAATTTCAAGAAACACATTGAAACAGTTCGAGCTGCGTGCTTACAACGAGTTCAGTTCATTCAAAGTGTAGCAAAAAATAACTGGGGTGGGGATAAAGCTACCCTCACAAAGTTATATCGGTCAACCGTCCTGGAAAAAATGTTGTACGCTGCTCCCATCTTGCTAGCAGTTAGTACTAAAAATATTCAAAGGCTAGAAACAGTTCACAATAGAAGTTTAAGAGTGGTATGCGGAGCGTTTCATACTAGTCCCATAGTGAGTATACAGGCAGAAACGGGAATACCCAGCTTATGCACATGGTTAGAACAACGGGCTGCATTTCACGCAGCAAAGGTGACAGCACTGAGGAGTGAATGTGTTCTTGATGGAGGACAATTAACTGAAAACTACTCAGATTTATCAAGTGAGTGCAGTAGCAGCTCTGGAGAATTTTAGGGAGAAGACACAATTTCGGCAGCCGAAACCACAATTAAAAGAGGGGTCAAAGAGATTGACAAACTGAACATAACTTTGACAAAAATTACCATTTTTAAAAGACCTATCAGTGCACCTTGGGAGAGATCAAAAATATTATCAGATACGAGCCTTACCATACCGTCACGACGCGGAGCCAGCGCTTTTGAGCTAAGACGCCTGTTCGCCGAAATGAACACCACAAAATATAAAATCCACTCGAAAATTTATACAGATGGTTCAAAAACTGACAACAGATGTGGATTTAGTGTAATTGCTGAAAAATTGATTATAAAAAAACGAGTTAACACGCTATGCAGTATTCACAGTGCAGAATGTTGTGCAGTGAAGGAAGCACTTCTATGGGTGTCAAGACAAGAACGAGTGGGAGCGTATATTATTTATACTGATTCTTTGAGTTTGATTAGCAACACAAAAAACCAAAAAAATCAGAACTTCTGGAAGGATGAAATTGTAAAAGCTTACATTGCAGCTACTAAAAATGGAACTGAAGTAATACTAGTTTGGGTCCCAAGCCATATTGTAATTCCGGGTAATGAGAAAGCGGACGAGTACGCAAAGTTGGCATTAAAGGAAAACCATGTCTCCGATTCGACGATAGATTTTGAAGATATGAAAACACATATAAAGAAAAAAATTAGAGATAAATGGCAAGAAAAATGGACAGCACTAACAGAGAATAAATTAAGGGCAGTGAAAAATACCATCATACCATACCAAATACCTACAGGATCATCAAGACAGGGAAGTGTGGCACTAACGAGACTTTGGATAGGACATACGAAATTTAGTCACGCATACTTGTTGGAAAAGGAGAGTGTACCCAGATGTCCATACTGCATCGAACATATGACAGTAAAGCATATCATCGCGATTTGTCCAGGACTTGACAATGAACGCAGGGCAGGTGGAATGTCGGACAACTTGAGAGAAGCACTAGCGGACGATATAGAGAGGGCAGAAACAGTTTTGAAATTTATGAAAAACATCCATTTGAATACAAAAATTTAATTTGATTGAAACTTATTATACATATTATACATTAAGATAACGAATACTCGAAGCACCTGAATGACCAAGTGGTTAAAAGATGCCTAATACACACAAAAAAAAAAAACAGAATAGCGATGTGACGACGAACAAACGTAATGATGATGTGATAAAAGCCAGTGCTAAATACTTACCAAGAAAACGCAATAACTAGGCGGCACGACACATGTGGTAGAATGAAAAAAACTGAAAAACGGACGGATTGCGCTGCACACATCGTTAACAAGCGGCAAAGCTGTAAGTTTAGACTTCTGCACGTTCGATGTTTGCAGGAGTGCTAGTCAAACACGCTGGATCTAAAGCTAAATCTAAACTGAAGCTTTTACAAAATACACCAGCTCGAAGTAAATTGTTTCATTTCTCCTTCCAAATACGAATTACAATAGGTCCTTCTGAGGCATACAAATAAAATTCCGTTCCTTGTAAAATATGACATATGTAGTTCTACATTTATTCCAAGCAATTAACAAGCGTCGCGCTAAAAGTTCTTGAAATAGTATTGTTTCTCACCAAATACGAGCATAATTTGATAATCGTATACATTGGAACTCTACGATTCAGTCTTTTAGTAATATGTAATACAGTCTAAACCGCCATGCAACGACACAACTCGGGAAAATTGTCTGATAATCAAGTTGAAAGAAATGCTGCCTAGAACCCCACGCAAACGAAAATCCTGCGTGGAATTATACAAACAGCTAATAAACACCAGACCAAATTGGAACTATAATAGTAAATTACGAATGACTGGGTAAAACTACGAATTCGGATTGTAACCATTTGTTTGCTAAACCAATCAGTAATTTTTGCTGAAATTGCTGACACTTCAGCTATTTTGTCGGAATAAATGGGTGTAGTTCAAAATACAATAACCTTATCCTACACAAACATTCACCAATTCATGCCAGCAACTGTAAACATCACCTGCGCTTTCAGCAGGTTCGTGACCCTTTTGCGGGTCACCTGCTGTAAACTTTATCCTCACCCGCGTGCAGTTTCTGAGCTAGAATTGCAAAAATTTTTAATCGATTCTTCCGCTTCAATAAATTGAACCCTTTTCGACACCGATTAGATTAAACTTTTCAATATTCGATTCCACCGTGAATCCACTCTCCACTAAGATTAAATTGGACACCGAGAAGCACTATGTTTTAACATACTCCACCGGCCATAAGTAACACACACATACGACCGTACCCCCTCCGGAGCAGCCTGGTGGACACGTCCCACAATGGTCCACTTTAAGTGCTACATTTACGTCGGAAGTGGTTTGCAACAATTTATTTTATCCCTAACTAGAGCAAACCGCACGATAGATGGTATTTTTGCTGCTGCTGATACTTTACCTTCTGGTTGGGTTGTCGGTTGTCCTCCCCGGTGCTGCTAGTCCGGCTATGGTCCATTCACGGTCCCTCCGATGGCACACCAATAACAATCCAGCCGGAACACTAGCGCAGCGTGGAGTGGAGGGGACAAAGAAAAACACGGAACTTTTCCACTTGTCGTTGGGCGACGGTGAAACAGGTGTGTGTATGTGTATGCACAGAGGAACTCGCAGGATCCAACGGGTTGTTCTACATGTGTTCTCCACTTCTCTACCACCGGTAGCTATCAATACAGAGGGAATCGATTTACGAGTGTAAGGTAAATATTGCCGTTTGAAGCGTAGCTAACGGAAATCAACCGGATGTTGACCGTACGCCAAATTACAGCAAGAAGGACCCAAGCACACACACACCGCCCGATCGTACAACGTGAGGTGCTTTTTAATAGTTCCGACCGCAGCTCACTGAACGTCCAGCAGCACACTTCGTTCGGGGTTGCGTTGCGGAGATGCGTTTTTGCGTCTTGCTTCGAGCCGGGAACAGTCGTCTAACTGTAAACACAATCCAGGAAGCGTGGGTGTAAAGTCAAACGTCCGTGCATGTGACATCCCTTTCCAGCAACTTTTGCAGGAAGAGTTAAATCAATTTGAGCGGTGCAATTGGTTTTTAAAGGGTACTATGTGCGGGATTACTCGCAACTTGTTTATTTTAACTCTTTCCAAATGAAAGTTTACTGATATATTAGCTAGCAACTGGTTTGTAATTTTAGTTTAATACCTAACTTAAAATCTAATGTAATAACTTTGAAGCTAATTTGGAAAAATATATTATGTATAGTGTAACAAAAATAATTGTTTTGGAGAATAGTGTATTGCTCAAAAACTGAGTAAAATGATATCAAAAAGCTAAAAGGTAAATTTTAATTGATTTCATTGAAGTTTTCCAACATTCCAATACCAATTAACCCCAATTTTCGATCCGAAGATATGAGAAAATCTTTATGGCTATGTAAAGACGCAGATGAAACCTTCACTCCAAAATAAATCAATGCATATTTTAAGAAATTAATGACTTTCTCAATAAATTATATTACGTTTCATTTCAATTCAGAGCAACAATTAAATAGGAACTAGCGGAAATTTGCTGCTTCCTGCAGCAGATAAATAATAAATAATTCGTCGCCTGTATCTTCCGGTACTCTGACGAGGGTCGGAAATCACGGCAGAGCAGAGCTTTCTCAAAAACCCGAGCGCAAATTAAATTAGACACGTCGCAAACAGTTCGCATGAAACTACGAATGATTTATTATTCCGACCACGGAAGCCCCACTCGCTTTCCTGGCTGGCGTCTTTAACACTTCCGGCAGAGGCAATCGGCGGTTGTAGGAGGCAGTGAATATTTTAACTCTCCTTTTATGAAAAGCGTTTCGGCTGATTGTGAAGAAGAAATGGTGTAAATTTTATGTCGGCAATGTACTTGAACTGCTACTAGGCCAGGTCTTAAAATCGTAAATCATAAGCATATTTCTGTGAGCGTTAAAAGAATATGAGTCATACAAAAGTGCCAACATAACTCTAAAATGGGTGCCCAGGTGAAATAAAAATTTTCTGGCTAATTCGAATTCAGTGCCTGACTTTCTACGGTGTAGTTCTTGTTTCACTGCTAAATGCACATCTTATTTAAAGCACTCTCTTGGACATAATGTTTACTCTGCCTTGTAGTGCCACTACTTAATTAAATATGAATAGCTTTTTCAGTCAACAGCAACATAAATATCATAGTTAGTACGTTCATTTTGCTACTAAGCATACTCAGCTCTCATAATATTCCCAGTTTTCGTTTCTGTTTTGTACGAGTGTATTAAATCTTGATAGCGCTGGTTTCCCTGCTACACTCTACTCTACTCTAACGCCCCGTCAACAGTCTCACACTCATAATCAGTAGCGTGATCAGAACGCTAACAAAAGGTTGAGCACGAAGGCAACCGTATTCAAGCGTGGCTAACATTGTTAGATTTTTTTTTGCTTCGCTCAAAATATTGTTACGAAACTAACACGCTAATAAAATTATGCTAAACAAGAGTGTCACGTGCCCCAGAGTACTCAACCCTGATGACACCCTCCCAGATTGCCGACTGCAGTCCTTGCGAACCCAAGCCTAGTAGCTACATAGTTGTACACTGATCTGCAGGGAAAGCTCATCAGCAGTAGCGGTAAACTTTTTTCACACCATTACCATCCCCAAGGGGGAAATAAGATTTACATCCTGCAACCAATTAGTGCTTGCTCCTGTACTGCACAAGTCAAACACCCGCACGCACGTTCACTTACACATACATACATACATCCACGTCACGTCAAGTGATCCGGGCAAAAAGGGCAACCCCTAGCAAGGATGAGCAGAGTGTAATTAAATGCTTTCGTGGGAAAACAAAAAAAAGAGGGATTTTATGCTGCTGCTATTTTCATGATAAAGGCATCGCTTGATCCGGTTCTATGTTTTATGAATGAAAGGTAACGCATGCTCGCGGGGTAGATGCATCGAAGTGACTGAACAAAAAGGGCCTGTGGCGAAGCTTCCGTTTATTTAACGAATTCTGATTATGATAGCAAGAAATTAGAGTAACACACTCGAGTAGCACTTCACCTCTAAAAGTTAGCTACGATTCACGAAGCAGTAGAAACCACTCAGTTTATAAATGTATCTTTCTGATGAAAATAGAGACGACGATTTTGTTTTATTTGAGTGTAACTTCCGACATGTCATTAACTTGGAAGATCATTCATTTTTCAAAGGGTCGTCATTGTGCCATTCAATGAAAAACGATTTCTTTTAAAAATTTATTTCCCGTTTATAGAATGACTGTACATTTTTTATTGTCGTATCGATGTTTTAGGATATTGTAATATAAACAACCATGCGCTCCCTTCTTCCTAAAGCAATTTTAGCACCTTATGTACGACAGCTGCAGTGATGTACAAATTCACTACCTCCAAACTTCTCTTATGATTTGCGGTAGAATATACTATTACGATTACAAATGACATATAGGGTTTGGTATCATGATCGGAACAGAAAATGTAGCCCAGTCGGAACAATTTTTCAGGCGAGATTTCTTCATTATTTAATGTAAAATTACTCATAATACTCAGCAGTGTGATCAAACAACTTTTCTGATGTTCAGAAAGTTTGATTTTTTAAGTCATGCTATTCGTAAAAAAAAGTTTTGGTAAATGATCCATTTTCGAGCACAATTCGCCCACACGTTTGGTATCATGCCTTCTTTTTTCAGACAGTGATAATGGAATCAAATATGCAGAGATTGCAGTATATTATTTAGTAAAATCTTTCATACCATTTAAAGTTCACGTAGAAACATTTGTTGTACGAAACATTTGCTTTAAAGTAGGAACTATTTTGCATTGTGATCGAAACAGCTTACTTCTGAAACTTCATTACTTGAATTTGCTTTGCTGTGCTTGATATATTATTATCCTTGGAACGACTATATACCTGATGATGTCTTTCATGCAGCTACAGTTCATCTAAAAGTATTTGTTAGAAATACTGGTTTTCCTCGAGAGTTTCCATTTCAAAATGTTGAGGAGAGTTTTAGACAGTTAAATTTTCTATCTAAAAAACTTCAAACGGATCTGAAAAGATCTAGCCGGTCCGATAACGACACGTTTTTCGTCCCGATCACGATTCTCCTTTCCTAATCGCGATACAAATTTTATATAGGGTGAATTAACTTATCATGGACCTCTTTCCTATAGTGGGCCACTTGCCAGATTAACTCAATTCATGCGAAAACTCGAGGGATTTTCAGAAAACTTCCATTGGGAAACATCTTATCTAGCTGATCTGCATAGGAATCACGCGAAACAATTATAAATTTCAATTGACAATTTTTCGTCAGGATGGTCCACTGAAGGAAATGGTAGTTCTATCCTAAATGAGAAATAGAGTTAATCTAACGAGTTGGCCACTAGGGGAAAGGGGTACACCAAAGATTAATTTACCTAAATGATGGATCACGATTCCAATTAATGGAAAAGTTTTTTGTAGAAAAAACTATTTTAACGTTTGCGGTAATAAAAAAAGACTTTTTTTCGGATGGTGGTGAAAAAAAACTAAGGCAGATAATTGAGTTTTCGCGACAAATTTATTGGAGCAGACCTCGATGGGACGCAATTTTGGGACGTTGGGCGGGTTCGTTAGTTTAGTACCACGTCGAAATTCAGTCGGCCCATCTCCTCCAACGATCGCTTCGAGTCTTTGGTCTTATGGTATTTCTTGATGTACGACGCAACATCCGGCAGTCACTTCGTACTTTGTAGTGCAGAGCGAAAGCAGAGCAGCTTTGACATCCCCTTCTCGCTGAATGTCAGTCACAGCAGCAGCTCCTTGGAGAACATGGTGTGTGAAATAAACTTCACCGCGGAGCTCACTTCCTTCGTGGGGAAGTAAAATACGAAGTGCCCTGCCAATCGTTGCCATCCAGGGTGAGATAGGTCTCGTCATCCGTCACCACCGTCACGTCGTGATTTACCGGAAAAACTGACTTGACCATCTGATTTAGTCGCTGCCACTGCTTCATTGCCTGCAGCTTCAAGACCAGTGGACGGGTTTGCCGTTTCCTGGCACGTATGTCTATGTTCGCCAGGTACTTTTTCACTGTTTGGCCGGATGCACCGACCTATCGGTCAAGCGCATGCAGTGATGTAGCCACTTTTCTCTCGGTCTTCCTTTTCAGCATTCCTTGAAGCTTCTTGTCACTCAAAGCCGTCGGCCGTCCGAAACCGGACTTTCTTTCGATGCTCTGATTGTTGTCCAATCAGTGATGGAAACGAAACGAATATGATGCAATCATCGTTTAATCTCCACATGTACACATCATGAAGTGTTACAGACCGCGACTAAACTTGAATCCTCTCAACACATAATGAAATGATGATATAGTGCGTAGGTTTCTGGGAGAAAATAAACACATGACTAGACTACATCTGCTCTGAGAAGCGATTCGCTCGTTGCGTTTGTCTCTCCATATGCCGGTCGTTAGGGGAACAAAGAATAGCAGCAGAAGAAAATCATGTCGCCTGAGCAGCAGCAGAGGTGTGGTGCGGTGAGAAGGAAAGTGTGGGGGAAGGGACTACTTCGGCAGCGGTTGACTTGAGCGAGAGTAGGAGAGCATACATTGTCATTTTCTTTCTTTTTCTGACAAAAATCTTATTCATGGGTAATAACATAACAAGATCTGATCGCTCTGTGTAACAGAGACGAATAACTTCATATACCGAGTTGTGCACATTGAGAACCATATGTTGTGGCGTACGCTAACGACAAGCAATATATCGTAAAAAGGAAAGCAAAGAGAGTGAACCAACACCGATACTTTGTTATTCGCATACTGACGACGATCTCAACGCATCTTAGGCTTCCTTTATATGTATTCAAAATCGCTAGAGGTGATTTTTTTCCATCGCTGTGTTCAATAGTGATAAGATATTGTGATCGCCAGAACAGACGATGTCCGTTTACGACGAAAAAACGTGATCGAAATTATTTTGACCCAAAAATATTGATTTTAAAGCCGTAGTGTCTTCAAGAAAGTTCTGAAGTTTTCTAAAGATTGCAAGATTGATTTGGATCAAATGTTACTCTGTTTGTTTCGTAGCCAAATCCATTAGCAACGGATCTACTCTCAATAAGCCTAGCTTTACTAACAAAAACTCGCAAACTGAGCGTCAATTTGAAGTTCTTATTACACTGAGAAACATTGCTGAAGACTGCACATAGGTTGGATAGAGTATCAAAGTTCTGGACCGTGTATTTCATGCAATAAATACATAGTAATTGTATTTTTACATGAAACCAATGGTTATTTTCAAACTGAAATATCACAAAAACACAAAACAACACATCTTTCAATATTTCAGAAAATGAAGATTTTTTGATGGACAATTTCTAGAAAAAAATCATGGTTTGCTAATACTTGCTACCCGCTGAGAAATCTACTTCACAAAATTATGGATTTTTTTAAAATTTTGTGTAATATTTTCACTTAAGTACTTCAAAAACTTTTGTACTCGGAAGAAAACGACGTAATTACCTACTTCACTTTACTTTTAAGGCGACAGACCGATTATCGATCCAGTGCCGAATCCAGAATACGTCGCCATGTCCCTCGGTTTTTGGCTGCTATCCTCCAATCGCCCCTAACACCTATTTCGCGTGCATCCTCGTCGACAGCACACATCCAACGAGTGCAGGGTCTACCCCGAAGTCGACGACCTCTATCGGGATTCCTGCTAAATATAGCCTTCGCTTGACGCTCATCCGGCATTCTCGCTACATGCCCAGCCTACTGAAGCCTGCCGTGTTTTATTCGCTTGACTATATCCGCCGATTTGTATGCCTGGTACACTCCATGGTTCATGCGTTTGCGCCAAACGCCATTTTCTAGTTTGCCGCCAAGGATTGAACGCAAAATCCTACGCTCAAAACACCAAGAGCTCGCCGATCAGCCTCTTTCAGCGTCTATGATTCATGGCCGTAAAGAGCCACCGGAAGCATCAGTGTTTTATAGAGTGCAAGTTTAGTACGGATTTGCAGACTGCGGGACCTTAGCTGGTTACGTAATCCGTAAAAGGCCCTGTTTGCGGCTGCTATCCGCCTCTTTATCTCACGGCTAACCTCATTGTCACATGTCACGAATGTTCCCAGGTAAATAAATTCGTCGACTACTTCAAATGTTTCCCCATCTAGCACCACCGCAGCACCAACCTCCGACGGACTACCACGCACTCTGCCAGCCACCATGTATTTCGTTTTGGCAGAGTTTATGACAAGCCCTAATCTCGCAGCTTCCCTCCTGAGAGATCCGAAGGCCTCTTCCACAGATCTACGGTTGATACCAATGATGTCGATATCGTCCGCAAAACCGAGAAGCATGTGCGACTTCATAATGATGGTGTCGCTTCTCTGCAAACCAGCGCTCCGTATAGCACCTTCCAATACGATGTTGAACAATAAGTTCGACAGCCTGTCGCCCTGCTTCAAACCATCTAACGACACGAAAGAGTCCGATATCTCACCGGCTATCCTGACGCTTGATGTAGAACCTTTAAGGGTGGCACCTATCAGCCTAATCAGCTTTGTTGGGAAGCGATGTTCGATCATAATCTGCCATAACTCATTTCTCTTAACTGAATCGTACGCTGCCCTAAAGTTTATGAACAGATGGTGCGTCCGCAAGCTGAATTCTCGAAATTTATCGAGGATTTGTCGCAAGGTAAACATTTGGTCCGTCGTGGAGCGTCCCCCTCGAAAACCGCATTGGTACTCGCCAACAAAGGTCTCCTGCAACGGCCTCAGTCTGTGGAACAGGATGCGGGAGAGAATTTTGTACACGGTATTGAGAAGAGTTATGCCCCGATAATTGCTACAGTCCAGGCGATGACTTTTTTTGTAGATCGGGCATATGAGACCCTCCAACCAGTCCGAGGGCAATTCTTCATCAGATCACACTCTCAGCATGATCCCGGCTCTTGCAGTTTCTCAGTTTCTCAGTTCTTTCACTGCTTTCTTCACCTCGTGCATGGATGGTGGATCCACAGCTAGACCATCATTCTCAATAGTCATCCTGCTCCTTTCGACTCCCTCACCGTTCAACAGCACACTGAAGTGTTCCTTCCAACGCCTGACCACCTCTGTTTTATCGGTTATCAGGTTCCCCTCCCTATCGTTGCACATGACAGGGGCTGACACGTTTCGATTCCTGATTCCGTTGACCTTCTTGTAGAAGCTCCTCGCATCGTGCCTGGAGAAGCAACCTTCCGCCTCCGCAAGAATACTCTCCCAATGCTGTCGTTTTTTTCCGGCGATGGAGTCTCTTTTCAGCGGCTCTAGCAATTCGATATCTACCCATGCTCTGACGAGTCACAGCCGTGGCTAACATGTGACCCCTGGCGCGGTTCTTCTCTTCCGTCACTCGCTGGCACTCAGCGTCAAACCACTCATTGGACGCAGCTGCCGCAGTTGTACCCAACACTTCTCGCTGTAGTGCTGATCGAACTGTGGATGTGCCTCCATTGTTCATTCAGGTTCCCTTCAACTCTTTCCTCAATCCGTTCATAAACCTTCTGCGAGTACTATGCAGCCACTCCTTCAGTTGATAGCCGCTGGATGTTCAACTGCATCCTCCTCGTTGCCTTGGATTTCAACACGTTGGACAGCCGGGCGCGGATTTTGGCTACTACGAGATAGTGATCCGAATCAACGTTCGGTCCTCTGAACGACCTCTCATCTGTAACGTCTGAAAAGTGCCGTCCATCAATCAGAACGTGGTCAATTTAAGAGCAAAGTGTGCATCCAGGTGTGCTTACGTATGTTCCGGCGTGCAAAATAAGTGCTACAGATAGCCATCCCCCTAGCTGCAGCGAAATTAACAAGCCTCAGGCCATTGTCGTTCGCGGTAGAGTGGAAGCTTTCCCTACCAGCATACGACCAAAGTTTCCACCGGGGTTGGTTACCCGATCTCCGCTACGGTTACTCGTATCCCGGTCGGCACCACGTGGAGGTTGGGATAGGAGTTGCTGGACAGAGGTGAATGACCACAATAGTATCTCAAGTGACACGTGTCTAACCATTCGCCGACCAATTGTTTCTCGTACACAGAAAAAAAACAAACTTGTATCTATCGTGGAAAAAAAAAAACAATATTTAATTATGTCCCAAATCATAATTAAAGTTAATATATTTTCCTGTCACTCGCCAAAACCTTGATTAAAACTACACAAAAAACATGCAATTGAGCAATTGAGTGCAATTGCTTTTTCAAGTTATTGAAACAAACGTAATTTCGTTAAATACATGAAATTACATGCTGGGCTGGAGCATGAGTTTTTATCGGTTAATGTCAAACAAATTCCAATTTTAGAATTTTCACTTGAATCCTTCTAGTCTCCAATTTCAGATAGTTTCGTTGAGTTTGCTTTTTGCCTAGATAGGAAAATTTTAACCAATACGCTAATTTAAATAATAGTCTTGGTAGTGCAGCTACGAACAAAGGTTTTTCTGACGTGACAGCGCTAATATAAAAGATCCATTCTTTTAGAATATATTATTATTTATAACGCTTTAACGACTCAGCATTTTGAAATGCACTGTTAGATAAAATAGAGTTACAATCTCGTCTACTGTTTGTTTAATGGAATATAAAAATACCGTAGTCCAACGTCATACGGTCGTGTCTTGGATACAACTATCCTACTTTTTATTTTTTATAAGTCGTTTGACGTAGAACTACAATACTTAGCAGGGTAAATTATTCTATAGTGGACCCCTTCCCTATAGTAGAGCGCTCATCAGATCAACTCAATTTATGCAAAAATTCGAGGGATTTTCAGAAACTTCAGAAATCTTATCCAGTCAATCCGGATCAGAAGTACGTTACCTAAGTCCAAGTCGAAAGGCTAGGAGCAAAAAATTCAAAATTCACTGGAACGATTACAAGATTATAGTTTAATTTTCACCAGTTTGAGATCTAGCGCAATTTTTTTTTTACTGTACGTACTTTCAAACTTGCTAGGGAAGCAAAATTCACAGATTTGGTGAAAAAGCTATAATCTTTAATAATCTTTGTTTTTGCTTTCATCGACCAGTGTTACCGGATTCGGGATAGTTGGCAAAGGGCAGAAATTGACTCCAGACCCATTTTGAATTCCAAGGCCTCAATATGGGTATTTCTAAACCCACAATGATGCCCGTAGGCCATTTTCAATTCCAAGATGGTAACTTCCGGCTTCGTAAAAACAGGCCAGAATGATCGATGACCGGAATGATGTCCAGAGGCTGGGAATCGAGAACAGAATGCTCTACATACTCGATATTATTTTTCTCTGTGTAATATACTAAAACCATGCCAAAATCGGTTTCGTAGAATCACCGCTTTGAGCTAAGATTTTATCCGATTTAAGATCTGTTTTATTTTAAAACATGGGTAAGAAGATGCTAATATGTCGACAAACTCTTAAAATTTTGATATCTGGTCTTAAAGCGTCGAAAAAAACATAGAAATTTTCCGATCTGACAAAAATTCAAAATGGCGCCATTCCCTTAAGTTGAAATACGTTCAAACTCAGGGAAATTTATTTCCGCATCAAACTTCATCAAAAAATCATACATAGAGCCAAGGCAAAAAAATTGTTGCACTGTGTAATCGAATTCCGGATAATCGAGTCTCCAGTTAATCGAGTCTCCTGATAATCGAGTCCGACCTGTATTAGATTTTCAATTTTATTACAACAAATACGGTAAATTAACCTAGAGTAGACCCCTTTCCTATAGTGGACCACTCGCCATATTAACTCAATTTATGCGAAAACTCGAGGGGTTCTCAGAAAACTTCTATCAGGAAACATCTTACCAATAATAAAGGTTAATAAAGGAAATGGGTTCTCTATAGGTTAATTTACCCTGTTCAAATTTTTGAATGCTCGCTTTTGAAACATTTCTGACAAACAAACACTACTAATGAAAAATACAACAATTCTGGTTCTGGTTTGTGAAAGCTGCTAACCAAGGCATGTTAAAGTAATTTTCAATTGAAAATCGTCAGGCGCTAGTGACGCTGTTGACCTTCGCTTTCAATTGAAGATCATTTATTTTATTTTCAAGCACTTTGTGAGTCACATGAAAACCACTCGAATACTCTTGCATTGATTTCGGCAGCTGAACGGTTCGAAAAGTAAAAAAAAAATGATTACACTGGTCGACAAAAGCGAGAAAATACCCTAGAGCTCAAACTGAAAAAATGAAGGATTATAGCTTTTGAACCATGATTGTGAATTTTGAGGCGCCTAGCAGCTCGGAAGTGTATTATATATTCAGAATGTTAAATGAAAATGTCCCGTAAGCGAACGTAAAAGCGACGAAACGGCGAGCAATATTACTCTGCGATTTTTTGACGCACCTCCGAGTTGGCTGGTAGCACCAAAATTCACAGCAGTTTTTTTATATTTTGTGACAGCAATGGTTAAAAAACTGTAGTCTTTCGCATTTTTCAATTTTACCCCTAGGGCATAATTTGTATTGATCCGCCATTCATACCAAATAATGATACAGGGTGTTCAATAAGTTCGAATATAATTTAAAAATTTGTTTAAAAATGGAATTATAAAATTTTTTTATCTGATTCAAAATTCATTGAGGCAATGTTTGTTGAGAACCTTTACGACATATTAGCTGGAAACACCGTGGGCGTTGGTTACCCTATACATATATGAGACTAAAGTTGACACCTATAGAATGCACATAAGGGTGGCAATGACTGTATGAAAAAAAATCATCATCGAATTTCTAAAATCGACCATGTACATTATGTTCATTAGCCCAAAAAAAAATGATCTGTGCGAAATTTCAGCTCAATCAGACATGACTTAGGGGTGCCTCAAAGCGCTCAAAGTTGTGATTTTCCAACACTCGGAAATCTACCAAGGAGGAGGACATAAAATTGGGAAAATCGAATTTTTTTTCGATGCCAAATGTCTTTAAAATGCATAAAGCGTCGAGATCAGGTGTTATACCTAAAACAAAAATTTTTGACCGAAAATCGACCTTCTGGGACTTGGCCATTTTTTGGGCAACCGAAGGCTTAATCTGAAACATTTTAGAACTGGCTTCTAAAAGCTCATTCCAAACCAGATGTAAGTTATTTTAATGTTCATGAGGTATCTCAAACTTGATTTTCATTGGGGTGGCATTTAAATCCCAGAAGGTCGATTTTCGGAACATTTTCTTGTATCTTGCGTTATATCTCGACGTTTTTGCATTTTTAAGACATTTGGAATCAAAAAAAATATCGATTTTCCCAATTTCATGTACTCCTACTTAGTAGATTTTCGAGGGTCGAAAATCAAAATTTCAAACGCTTTGAGGCACCCCTAAATCATGTCCGATTGAGCTGAAATTTTGCACAAATCTTTTTTGGGTCAATTAACAAAATGTACATGGTCGGTTTTCGAAATTTGTCATGACCCTTTTCGCTGCTACCCTAATGCACATGGTACACTCCTATACAAGATGGAAAATTTTATTCGAACTTGAACACTCTGTAAATGATTTGAAAAATTGATTCATTTTTTATTCACAACCTTTTTATTTTGTCTTCTCCGGCGAAAAGATTTTTGCCATCATCAACACCAGTTCCATAGCCCACAGTGGCTACGGGGCGGGCGGTTGGTATTGCTCAAAGTTTACGTAACGTACTTAACGGATGCCGCCACTATATACGTACAAAATATAATGTGATTAATCTCGATAAACACTGCTTACGCGATCAAAAAGTATTATAAAATTTCGTGGGGTGGGGCTATTTAAATGAAACACTGAAAGATAAACGATTCATAGTCAGTCAAAGAGCTACATCTCTAATGATCAACACGGTTTTATGCCTAGAAGATCTGTCAATACGAATTTGTTGGACTTCACCAGCAATACTGGAATCAAGACAAAACTCTAACTGATGTTATCTACCCAGATTTGTTCGGGTTTCGGCTACTTAAGAGCCAGTTCGCGGAGACCGCAACTAGGTCTTGTTTCGAGGTTCTCCGATCGGACTGAAACTTCCAGGGTTTGTTCATCTATATGATAGAACAATGTTTTGCATAATGTCAGATTTTTTGAAAAGGGGTAAGTGGGGTAAAAAAGCACGTCAAAAATTGATGTGCAAAAATTTCTAAAAACGTAAAATTGTTATAACTTTGTGAAAACTGAATCGATTTTCATGAAAATTGGCGTGTTTATTCTACTCTATGAAAGGAACAAAATGAGAGTTATTGGAAGCTGCTATCGTGAATACATGATGAGATATTCGCATTTTTCTAAAAAAAGAAGGTGATTTTCACAGCAGTTTTTCTCTTACCAACAGATCTAGGATTAAAATCCAAATAATAAGTTTTGTAGTGCAACTCAAGAGCTTTCATTAGATATATTCAAAAGATGCGCCGTTATAAAGATGCCTGAGAAAATCCATTTTTTCTATAACATGTTATTGACCATAATTTCGAATCCATTGTGCGAGAAGAGAAACTCTGTTTTGCGTCATTGTTCTTTATGCACTAATACACTAATGCAATAGTTTGCGGAAATTGAGGTTTTTGGAAAAGGGGTTAGTGGAGTAAACAGACTCTTCAAAATCTTGTATTCAGAAACTGCTAAAACCGTAAAATCGGCTTACACCCGAAGTTACACGATGAAATGAAAGGTTAGTTTTGTAGCTAACTGAAGTAGAATGAATGCCAACAAAGCCCTGCGATACTTTTTGTTGAACTTTTTTTAGTATGTCCTTTGAATAATTTAATAACCAAGGGGTCGAATGTAGTATAAAATCAAATAAACTCTATATTTCATTATCTTTATTTTAATTCTGAATTATCATCATCAAACCACTCATCGAACATATTAGTGATTGCACTCAATGTATTTTCAAAGAATGCAGTTTTTTCTGTGGCTCTGGTATAAGCAAAACAAACCTTATAAAAAACAATGTTTGAGAACTGATTGATTTTATCATTAACAACCAATATTCATGACGCTCTCGTACGTTTATCAATGCTTAATCTTTACTAACTTGAATTAGCTCAAGCTGAAAAAAAGCAAAGCTTTGGTGCTACATTCCGATACGGAGCTCGACCTTCTGTTTATTATATACAGACTGTCTGTGTAAGCTCAAGCTTATTTTGCCTATATAACGTAGAAAAATGGGCGAATAACGATTTTATTTGTTTTACCGATAAATACATTTCCGGTTTGAATTGTCTAATTCCTGCAGGAGGGGGTACTTTTAACCTCATTCCTTTATGAGCATCTTTCGGTGAAACTTTTTTCCTTATGGTAATTTGATTCTTTGATGTGCCCTACATTAAAAAAGGCTCAACAGAAAGTATCGCGTGGTTTTATTGATACTTGTTCATTCTCTTGTTGGCTCCAAAAATAACTTCTCATTCCATCGAGTAACTTCTAATGTAAGCCGAGAGTAATCATTTTACGATTTGAGCAGTTTCTAAATATAAGATTTTGAAGAGCCTGTTTACCCCACTAACCCCTTTTCTAAAAATCTAAAATTTTGCAAACTATTGCATTAAAGCATAAACAAACATAACCTGAAAATTATAGCTCAATGGAAGAATAATGACACAAAACAGAGTTTCTCTTCTCGCACAATGGGTTCGAAATTATGGTCAATAACATGTTACAGAAAAAATGGATTTTCTCAGGCATCTTTAAAACGGCGCATTTTTTGAATATATCTAATGAAAGCTCTTGAGTTGCACTACAAAACTTATTATTAGGATTTTAATCCAAGATCTGTTGGCAAGAAAAAAACTGCTGTAAAAATCACCTTCTTTTTTAGAAAAATGCGAATATCTCATCATGTATTCAAGATAGCAACTTCCAATAACCCTCATTTTGTTCCCTTTATAGAGTAGAATAATCATGCCAATTTTCATGAAAATCGATTCAGTTTTCACAAAGTTATAACAATTTTACGTTTTTAGCAGTTTTTGGACACCATTTTTTGACGTGCTTTTTTACCCCACTTACCCCTTTTCAAAAAATCTGATAATATGCAAAACATTGTTCTATTATATGGATAAACAAACCCTGAAAGTTTCAGTCCGATCGGAGTTCTCGCGAACTGGCTCTTAAGACCTATTGAAATATAGCGCTAAAACGATAGCAGAGAGTTTCCACTAAACATTCTGAAGAATGTGAGAACAACCTCAAGCTTTTCGGTTGCACAAAATCCTAACCAAACTGTGCATGAACCTCCAGCGAGGTTCCGGGTGGAATAATATTGTTCCTCCTTACACAAAATATACCAGTATCCGATGAACTCATCAAAACGATCTAGGCTAACTTTCTTTTCGTCGCTGTAATCTTGAAAAATCGAAAGTATCAAAAGACTTCTTCACTGTAGAATGTCCAAAACGATTGCAACAAAAATTAGGTTTTTATGGGTGAACTTGCACTCTACGCGAAAATCTAAAACAATTCACAGACGTAAAAAAACCTCTCGCTTTGGATAACAGAGTTGATAATAGAAAAACAGAAAAAAACGGTCTTAATGATAAACAATAAATATTATCAAATTTACCTCACTCAAGGTTGAAGCTATGAAAAATTAACACCTTATTTTATGACAAAACCGACCATCAAACAACCGAAGCAAAACTCCCCTCCGAGAATTCTCATTCTCTGCTTCTGTTGATACGCGTACGACATAAAACAAGGCAATTGAAAAAAAATTCAAAGTGAGCTCACAGCAACATGTAATAGCAACAGCTGTATGCGGATTGCGGCTAAGATTCCCAGACTCCCCACCAAATGCCAAGGATGCCGACAAGTTCCAAACGGGCAAGGGCGGAAGAATTTTTATAGTCTCATTTCAATATCTATTCGCTCGGATTTCTACCATTCAGAATGGGCCGAGAGCACTTAGGAATCAGACCAGAAATCCGTCATCCTTACTTTTCAGCACTTCCCTCCATGTCCTCGGGCAGAGGCACAACTGCGGCAGAAGGCCACATTTACTGTATATCACGACCAACCCATGTAGACGCCCCACGGGTGGAAGGCCTCCCCAACAATACCATGTGCATATTCATAAACGTTTATTATCATCATGTGTTTGCTTCAACATCACCCTATTTCTAACACACAAACCCACACGCACACACACACAACATTAACCATTTGTCTCGTTCTTTCCAGCACCGGAAATCCTGATCGTCGACGAGGAGGGCGAACCGCTCTACGATAAATACTACGAGGTGGGGTCGACAATAAAACTGATGTGCCGAGTGCGTCACATGTCGATGCTGCGATCCGCCGTTTATTGGATCCACAACGATAACATCTTGAACCACGATGTGCAACGGGGTGGCATCAGGTAAGAAAAAGTCCTAAAATGCTATAGCAGCATTTTTGATTGATGAAATTAAATCAGTAGTCGATAGGATAAGCTTCCTTTAGATGAAATTTTTTTATGCGAAATGACGATTACCACTAAGCGGTAAAGTTTCCCTCCAACGATGGAGCTGGCAGAATGATGCACAACCGGGGTCAATCGAGAGAGCGGTTGAAAAGAAGGACGGAAAATTCCCGTTCGGATTATCAGTAATTAAAAAAGTTCTTGCTCCTTTCACGTTCTTCTCAATTTTTCAGTGCATCCAAGGGCCATTTACAGACTAGCATGGGGAAAGAGTGTATAATAAGGGAGAGTCGTTCGTTTTAGTTACGATCTTTTTTAATCCAATTACTTAAATACGGTTATGAAACATGATTGGACCAAAATATATACTTCTTCTATCAATTTCACGAACTATTTCTCAAAATATTATCATTGCTCTTTAGTTTTTCAAAATATATTCATATGCCATCTATTTCAATGTCGTTTTTAAAACGACAACATTCTTTGTTCTTACGCGGTTTTAAATGATTCTCGAGCTCGGGAATACGTATTACCGAACTCGAGAATATTTAACCTTAACCGTTATGTACTCGGCAGGGTACCCGGGTACCTTTTCAGACTTTATTGCTTTAAAAAACAAGGATAACCTCAACTCAGCCAGTTGAAACTTATCGAGAGCTCCTGGAAATAAACCATTTTCCATCATCAGACTGTTTATAGCAGCAGAGAGGGTCGAAGGGGGGGCTTCGAATTTTTGTACCCCATATGTACTCGGCAGGGTTCCCGGGTACCCACAAAATGAAATTCTTCCTGCTTTTGCATTTCTTGCCCCATTTTCAATCTTGGCCTGTCAAAAGATTGGAAAATTTGTCTACTTCAGAATCCGAGACCGACATGAACTTGTGACCACATCTGGTTTCTGTAAATCCGGATCTTCGGGGGCATGTTCCGATGAGACGAAGTAGTACAATTGTCAATAAAACCGAACAAAATTGGTATCAAAATTCATGAAATTACTCCAGGAGTTGATTTTCATTCATTTTGAGTCCATCTGATAAATTATCCGAAATGGTCATTTCGGAGCAGATTCCCGATATTGAACATGGTCCCGAAGATCCGGATTTACGGGAACCATATAAGATCAATGGCTCTTTAGGTTTTGTATACTGAAAATAGACAAATTTTCCAATCTTTTGACGGGTCATAATCGAAAATCGGTCAAGAATTGAAGAAGAAAGAAGCATATCATTTTGGTGGGTATCCGGGTACCCTGCCGAGTACTTACGTGTGTTAAAATTGCCGAGTACATAACGGTTAATTTGCTCAAACTCAAATGAAATCAATATTAAGAAAAAGAAAAGAAGAAAAGAATGATTTCAAATTTAGCTTCAAAAAGCTTTTTGAGGACAAAGCAAATAACAGTAGGAATCAAAAGTAGAAACAAAGGTACTCAAAGTACGAATAATAGAAAGCATCCGAAAATCATTGAAGGGCCGTCGAGTATGCAAAAGGTGAAAAAACGATTAATGAAAGGTAAAAAAACAATTTTACTGAAGGCCACTTTAAACGGTCAAAAAAGGCAAACATAAACATCGTTGGTTCAATTGAATTGTCTTCAGTTGAATCAACAATGTCTGTGTGAGTTTCAATTATTTCGTTTGACCCTTGGTACACTTTTGTCACCGATAGCACCAGCTTCCTTCTATAATTTGCACGCTTTTTAAGAAGTGCGTGTGGTTTCTGTAAAGCTTGCTGGCATATAAGGCAACACTGCTGTGGTATTAACACTCGCGGTTTGTTGTTTGTTTGTTTATTATGCAGAGATGGGTTAAAAGGTCGCAGCATAAGCTCATAAATACTCGTAAATTGCAGAAATAAAACGACAGTATCAAACCTAACTGCGCAATTCCGACAACGAGAACGACACTGTTAATAGTACTTGGCTGTAGGTACTACCAAAATACGCGGATATTAGGAATAAAAAATCGACGAGCTTCTCTTAATGACCCGTGAGTGCAATTTTTACATCATAATACTAACAGAGATCGGCATGGACGATCTTATCAACTCACTGCAGCTGTTTGGGTCATCATTAAATATATTTCGTTGTGATCCTTCTGTGCACAATAGTAACAAATCCAGTACCATCTAAGCTCATTCATCGAGACTGTGAACAGATTGGGTTTGGAGCAAGTTTGCGTTAGTGCTTCTGTTCGCTGAAAGCATTAAGTATGACATCGTTTTTGTCTGTGATGATTATTATCAACTACGTATCGTGTGGATGTCTGATTCTCTCCCTGCTTCTATGTAAGTGCTTGCTGCATGAGTGTCGCCTATAGACGGTATGGAGTTTTAGGATGTAAGGCAGCAAAACTTTTAGCAGAACCATGGCAAGCGCACACTGGACTTAATTAGTGTTATGTTCCTTCGAGTAGGTGCTCTTTGTATTACACCGCTGTATTAGACCGCTACTACCTGTCGACCGCCTCCACTGGCCTTTGACAATCACGCTACTTACCTTCTGCTCTTACAGCGCTATTCCGGTAAATGGAGATAGTATAAGAAGATTAAATTTTCGTAAAAATGATTCCGTCCCATCAATCGATTATTTTTCGGACTTCGATTTGAATTTAGTACATATGTTTTCACTGTGTCTTTTAAATGAAAATGCAACTTTATTTCGAAGAACTGGTTAACTGAAAATCATTAAAAGTATTGCCCATCGCTAATTACAACTTTGACCCATCTTTCTGGCAGAACTCGAATACCGTTACGATAAAAGTATTCATCTTTTGCGGCTATCCACGAATCAAGCCGTTTTTCGATGTCTTCACATGAGAAGAACTGCCATCGAGCGGAACAAGTAATAATCGGACGGCACAATATCTAGGGAATGTGACTTTCCATTTGAGCGTTTTTATGTAAATTTCAACGACATTAGCAGTATGAGGCCTAGCGTTGTCATGCAGTAGAATCACTTTTTCGTATCTTTGCTCACTTTGTGGCCATTGTCGGTGATGGTTTCTTTCGGTTCAACAGCTAATAATAAATATACCAACTTTCACAACGTGTATATACCGAGCCAACGACGTAGAAGCAATCACCCGTCACGACGCTCGAATATGGCGTATCTTCTAATACCAAAAGCAAGCTGTTCCTGCGTTCAGCATGGATCTTCATCGAGCAATCCCTCCAGTTCAGCGTCTTCGAAAGTTTTTGGGCTTCCTTCAGGTGCACAGTCGGCAACATGAAAATTACTATCTTCAAAGGGATGAAGCATTTCCGTGAACATTTTTAAACTCTCTATGCGCTTCAGCCGCCATTTTTTTTCAAACGAACGTCTGTTTCAAAATCAGACATTTTAATACAACAAAAAATATATGACGCCGCAATAAAATCACTAACAAGGTCAAAGCGGCTTGTTTATGTACAAAACGACTTACTGCTGACAAATAACGAGAAGTTAGTTTCACACGCTTCTGCGATATTATTGGTCAGTTGTTGAATGCAAATGTGTCGTTAGTGAAGCGACCCAACAAAAATTGCTTGGAGTACACGTCGGTTACGTGAAATTAAATGATTTTAAAACAATGTCCAGCGAAGATATCGCCGTTTAAAAACGCAGATAATGAGACGCAATTTTAAAAGGGCAACAACACATTGTACAAATTGTATGTCCTACCAGTGCAGACAAGCCTTGAATTTGGGCTCGACATTGAGTTTGATGACCATACATTTTGTAGTTGCTCCTCCGTGATGGATCTGAGCTAGTGCCACAAAAAACTACGAGAATGACTATTAGGGATTGATGTATCTTCTTCAATGTGCAACAATTCAGTTGCATGACATTCCATCGTATTTCGAACCCGATTATGTACCAATAGTACATTAAAGGATTTGAGCTAAAAAGAGTTGACCGTGTTTACGACCTTGGTATTCTACTTGACGCTAAGCTCCTTTTCCACATACACCATTCTAGCTTAATATCTAAAACGACACGACAATTGAGATTTATTGCAAACCTCAAGGACCTCACTGCCTAAAAGCCTGAATTGTTTACTAATACCACCATTGCTTCAAAAATCGCTGCTTGATTCGGTACCCTCACCAGCTGACATGGTGTCTGCGGACCGCACGTGTTCAGAACTTACTTTGCATGACCTAGTCTGGCGTAATTCGGAAAATCTCCCACCATTTTTGCCTTTCTCCTAGAAAGGTATAGCAATCACTGGAAAAACCAAAGGTATAAAAGTGCTCCAAAGGGTCGAATCTCGTATATCAATCGACTTAGTTTGACGAGCTGAGCATTTTCTGTATGTGTGTGTGTATGTGTGTGTGTATGTAACGCTCTCCCAATCTCACTCGATTTTCTCAGAGATGGCTGGACCGATCTTCATGAAATTAATTGCAAATGAGAGGTCTAGTTGCCCCATAAGACTCTATTGAATTTCATTGCAATCAGATTTTTAGTTTAGAGGTTATGTTTAAAATGTGAAAATCACGAAACATCACTTTCTCAGAAACTACTCAACCGATTTTAACAAAATGGTTTTAAATGAACGAGCTACTTAAAAAACCCTTAACTTTTGAGTTTCATGAAGATTGAACATGTGGTTCAGAAGTTATTTAAAGAAACGTGTTCAGGAGAGTGTTTAATCTCACTCATGTTTCTCAGAGATGGCTGGACCGATTTTCATAAAATTAGTGTCAAATGGAAGGTCTAGTTGCCCCATAAGACCCTATTGATTTGTTTTGCAATCGGACTATTACTTTGCCTGTTATGTTTAAAAATGTGAAATCCAGCTATGAAAAAAAAACATATTCCGAAGACTACTTAAACTCACTCACTTTTCACAGAGATGGCTGAACCAATTTCCACGAAATTAGTGTCAAATGAAAGGTCTTGCTGTCTCATAACACTCTATTGAATTTCAATGTAATCGGTCTGTTACTTGTCTGTAATGTATCAAAATATGAAATTAAGAAACTTCATTATCTCAGAAAGTACACAACCGATTTGAACAATATTGGCATCAAATGAACGGGTTAGTTAAAGGTTAATTGTTGAATTTTATAGTGATTAAACACGTGGTTCAAAAATTGTGAAAAGAAACATGTTCCGGTGACTTTTCAAATTCACTCGTTTTCCCAAAAATGGCTGGACTAAATTCAACAATCTTAGTGTCAAATGAAAAGTTTGGCTTTCCTATATGTTCCCATTTTATTTGACTATAATCGTATTTATATTCTAATCGTTATGTATTAATTAAATAAACAACGAAAGTCTATTATCTCAAAGATCACACGACTTATTTGAACATATCTAGTGTAATTTGAACGGGTTGTCTCTCAAACTCACAAGTAAGAAATTTCATAGCAATTTGATATGTGGTTCAAAAGTTATGAAAAGAAACGAAATTCAAAGACTATTTAAAACTGTAACTGCTTTGATCAAAACATATGGTCGGTGTTAAGTCAGACCGGACCAAGTGACATTTTGATCATTTCGAGAAAAACGAGTTTGAAGTTTGTTGCTCTGGGAATTTAAAAGTTTTCAATATTTTTGCGCAGTTTTGATGTTATAAGTTGGAGTAACTTTCTAACTGTATCATGCAATGTGACAATTGAAAAAAAAGAAGTGCCGTGAGCTCAAGAAGGACGGGTTTGTAAATGATTAAATGTACTTGGTCCACTCTGATTGAATCAAAGAAGAATCATTAATGACTTGGTCCATTATGACTGAACAATTGAACAATTAATTTTAGTCCATCGATCGTCGAACAGTCAAAAAGTTTTTAATCTACATGGTTAGCTTCTGCGACATCAACAATTATTGAAAATAGTTTGAATAAACTTTAAACTGTGTTTGTTTCAGCAAATCGATGGTAGGAACGAAATGTTTTAATGGAACAAAAATATGGTTAATTCACTCAATCAAGATATTCGTAATCATCCACTTTCTCTGTAACTTTGGCCAAAATTGCCGTAGAATTGATAATGGACTGGATGGTTTCCTCGTGTTTTGGATCTGGAATTTCTGTCACGTTTGGCTTTAGTGCTTCAAGGACAGCATCATGAAAACTTGGCACAGGTTCTCCATTATTTATTGGAAAAAAATATTGAATAGATATTGACAACATGCTTTACACACTTAACTGTCAATCGAGTCAGCTTCTTCTTGTATTAATATGAAAGGTCTTCTCCAAACAATCGCTTGTGTGCCTTTAGCTCCGTAATTTCATTACGGGCATAAATCTAATTAGCCCACATAAAACAGTAACCAACATACACTTACCACTTATTTCAACCCCCTGAGGATATAATTCATTGGTAAAATCATCAAGTTTTAAGTCAGTATTACTACTGTAACTTGAAACTCTTTCTGAAATTGTGGAATGTTGTGTCACCCACACAAATGACTAACGTTTTTCATTTACGTGTTCAATCAGAGTGGACCATGTACATTTTGCTCATTTACTGGTAAAGTATACATTTTTGACTAACGGGCAAAGAAGCATTCCAATAAGTTGCCTAATAGTGTTGTAATTCATTCATGTTGACTTCAAACCGATGCTGTAAATTCCGATAATTTCAACTTTTTTCTACTTAACACATGGTTCACTCTGTCTGCACACTATAAGACATGATATCAGGTCATGTTAGTGACAGTAATAAACGGTCCAAAAACACATTCAAAACCACGGCAGTGCGTGAAACTTTACAGATTCCGATGGGGGGTGAGTGAAAGAGTTAGCTGATACAAAGAAATCCGGAAAAACGCTTGAAAATTCTTCCGTTCGTTCGCTTTTATCAATAGCTGACCGAAGGCAGTCTCCTTGAGAATAAACACTTGGTCCATTCTGACTGAACACTGTAATCGCTTTTCATTGGGCAGACAAAAATCATGCTGTTATTTCTGCTGTTTTAGAGATAAATAAATTCTGATTGTTGTGTGATGTAGTTTAAGAAAATCTTTATCCAATACTATCGTTAACTCGTTTTTTCCAATTTTGCGACTTGGTCCGGTCTGACTTAACACCGACCATATGGCCTCAACAAAATTTAAATTTGGTATTGTGCTATTCGTACGTTCCCGGTATTGCTCGTGATTGAAGTGTACGAAATTCAAAGTCATTTCTTTTATTTCGCTATTTCTTCAGCACGAATATTTTACTCCTAATTAATATTTTTTTAACTTTTTGCCATTCTCCTAGAAAGGTATAGCAATCACTTGCAAAACCGAAGATATGAATGTGCTCCAAAGGGCCGAATGGCATATATCACTCGACTCAGTTCGACGAGCTGAGCATTTTCTGTATGCATGTGTGTGTGTACGTGTGTGTGTGCGTATGTGTTTGTATGTGTGTGTATGTGTGTGTATGTGCAGATTTTTATTTTCACTCACTTTTCTCATAGATGGCTGGACCGATTTTAATAAAATTATATGCAAATGAAACCCAAGCAACAACTGAAACATAATAGAACAATAAATTGTGATCATTTGTTGCACTAATGAAATTCCAAAGTTTTAAGAAACATTTTTTGTTACTACGATGAAATTGTAAAGAAACAAGCAACAACTAAAGTTGCATCGCTGCCTAAAAAAACTTAACACCAACAACGTCATTCGCGTGGTTGGATTTGTTGTTGAAACGTGTAAACGGCATTTAAAAACCCAACCTACACTGAATAGATCTAGTGGGTGGAGAATATAGGTTGCCAACGTGATGCTTGCGAGTTACACAAAACAAACACACAAAAATACTTCTAAAAGTTGCTGTCATGTTCTGAAGCCATGTAACAGCAACTTTTGCTCGATCGTTCGCCTTATATTTGTTTTTGAGATGAGGTTATTTACTGCGTTGTAACTTTTCGTACTTGGACTAGAAGTCGTCCAAAAAGTGTGGGTCTCTGAAACGAAATGAGATAAATTGCTTTGAATTTCATTACCACGCTGAGGTGCTGATAGATTGAAGAAGCGAAATTAAAAACTGATATAATGACCATTAGTATGATAAGGGAAGCAAAATTTGAAACTGAGCCATAAACTTGCAAATGTTTCTACAGCAAATGACGTAAATAGTGAAAACGAGAAAATTGAATGGAAATTGATAACTGGAGTTAAATCCTCATCAAATTTCTTGAAACAATCAAAGATGAATCGCTATACAGACAATCTATTTACGATCTGACCATTTGCCATTTAGTTTCTATTGCGCCTTAGTTCGATGCATCTTCGTAGCTGAAATTTCATCATGCAGCATTTATCATGTTGTTATCAAATTCCATGCATAACTTCATACACATTGCGGTTTCATTCTTGAAACTTGTGTTGAAACAACGAAAATGTTGCAATTGGCTCCACCTCCTGTGCTTTTTTTGTCATTGTATAGGAAACTGAGATGTAGCTGCAACTTAGTTTGGCATAAGAATTTGTTGCTGTGATGCACAAAGTTCAAATTCGAAACATATTTTGCTGCTTGGGAAGTTCTAGTTGCCCCATAAGACCCTTTTAAATTTCATTGTAAGGCTGATACAAATTTCGAATTCTTTTTATGTCCAAGGTTATCAAACTTAGCAAAGGGGGTGGCAAAAAATAAATAACACCGAGACGAAAATAAATAAATGTCTTTGATAAAAGTTTGTGTGCAAGTTATGACGTTTGTAACTTGCACTCAAATAAATGTTGAAAAATAACACTTTATTATTATTATTATCTATTTCCCTTGCCTTTTGACGACACTCTCTCTGTCACTGGACTTGTTCATTGTTAAATTAAGCATTAATGCTGTCGGAAAACAAATAAAATGAATAAAACGGTATGAGCTTTTTTTTCTTCCCCTTCCAATATTCAAAATTTTTGAAGAAGAGGTGACATAAAATGAAAATAAAATTTGTAACGGCCTAGTTGGATTTTTATTTCAGAGGTTATGTTTAAAAATGTAAAAATCACGAAACATCAATATCTCAGGAACCACACAACCGATTTCAATAAAATTGGTTTCAAATGAACGGGCTATTTTAAAAACCCTTGACTTTTGAATTTTATATAGATTGAACATGTGGTTCAGAAGTTATGAAAAGAAACGTCTTCTGAAGACTGTTTAATTTCACTAATGTTTCTCAGAGATGGCTGGACCGATTTCCACAAAATCAGTGTCATATGAAAGGTTTAGTTACCCCATAAGACCCTATTGATTTTTTTGCAATCGAACTATTACTTTGCCTGTTATGTTTAAGAATGTGAAATCCAGCTATGAAAAGAAACATATTCCGAAGAATACATAAACTCACTCACTTTTCTCAGAGATGGTTGAACCGATTTTCACGAAATTAGTGTCAAATGAAAGGTCTAGCTGACTCATAACACCCTATTGAATTTTACTGTAATCGAACTATAACTTCGTCTGTAATATTCCGAATTGTGAAAATCACGAAACTTCATTATCTCAGAAACTACACAACCGATTTGATCAATTGTATTATCAGATGAACAGGCTAGTTAAGGGTTAGCTGATGAATTATGTTTTGAAGAAATTCTATAATCTCAAAGATTACATGACTTATTTGAACATTACTAGGTCATACGAACGAGTCATCTCTCAAACTTACAAATAACAAACTTCATAACAATTTGATATGTGGTTCAAAAGTTATAGAAAGAAAAGATATTCAAAGGCTATTCAAAACTATCCCTGCTTTGATCAATACATGTGGCCACAATATAATTTAAATGTGGTATCGTACCATTCGAATGTTCCCGGTATTGCTCGTGATTGAATTGTTCGAAATTAAGAGTCATTTCTTTTATTTCGCTATTTCTTGAGCATTTACATTACGTCACATTTCATATTTTATTCTTCTATTACAACATCAATATTTTAGAACCTGAAAAGTGAATACACATTTATTGGATTGAAGCGTTCATGTAAATCTATTTTTACAAATAATAAGTTTGAATGAGAAAGGCTGGGTCTGACCGCTAGGTAAATTAATTTAGGTTTTTGTAAGATTTGGACCACTGCGACTATTATTTTGAACTTTTGTGGTATACCTCTTTTTTAGTCTAGGTACTCGTGGCAGACATATCGTTGTCATGTTGCACCCTTTCACCCAATTTGGCACTAAATTTCGTATGAAATTAATTACCTCATTAGGATTTGCAGACCAGACCTCGAAAGGCTTCGAAGTTCCTTTCCCAAAAGCTCTTATTCTGCGCTGTATTAGTGCACTGCAGTCACATTCAAACCCACAGAGACGACAAATTTCGTCATTTGACTGAGCAATTTGTTTCATGTGATACCTACTTGGATAGTGTAATTGTTCTTAGTTCCTTTTTATTTCAACTCAGCAGTTGCTGGCTTTTCTTCACGCTCTACTGACAATTTTCAGTTCTCCTGTATTGTCCGATGTTCCCAGGTTTTCAATTCTGCTTCCGAGTCGCTTGATGACACCCCACAGAACGGTTCTGGGCCAGTAAAATCGGTACATGACCCCTGTCTAGCTAACGTATCGGCTTTTTCATTGCCTTCCACTCCGCAGTGACCAGGAACCCAGTATAACCATACTTGATTCCTTTCTGCCGGTTTTTCAGTGAAAGGATGCACTCCCACTGCACTCCCACTTGCTTAGTGGTACTTGTGAAGGTTTTTAGTGCGTTAAGTGCTGCTTAACTGTCAGAAAAAATGCATATGTTAGCATGCCTGTATTTTCTAGCCAAACAAACTTGCGCACATTCATGAATTGCAAATATTTTGGCCTGGAACACTGTAGGCCAACGGCCCATTGGTGTCGAGATACTTATCCCTGGACCATGTATACCTGCTCCGGTTGAATCATTCATTTTTGAGCCATCTGTGTAAAAGACGACAGAGCCTTGACGGATATTCGGGCCACCTTGTTCCCAGACTTCCCGTTCGGTCTTTGTGATTTTGAAAGGTTTTTCGAAGTTTGCTTTGGTATTCATCAAATCTTCGATACCTGGTATACGTTTGCCCAGCTGAAAATCTTTGAGAATTGCCAGTTGGCCTCTCTGATCTCAATCAGGTACTTCTTTATGGCGTGTTAGTTTCAACGCACTTTTTTCCGCCTCTAGTTGTACTACTGGAGTGGTAATAGATGCAGAATTGCATCTAAGGCTTTTGACGGAGCACTATTCATTACTCTTGTAATTGCATTACAAATTAGTCTTTGCAGCTTGCCCAGCTTAATCCGCGTTGACCGTTCTTTCGTTTTAAGCCACCACACTAGCGAGGCATATGTTATTCTTGGTCTTATTATTGCCTGGTACAACCAATAAATCATACTTGGCCCTAGACCCCATTTTCTGCCAATAGCTTTGCTACACGCCCAGAGGGCACTCGTAGCTTAACCGATGACATATTCAATATGTGCATTCCACCTGAGTTTCTGATCTAAAACTACTCCAAGATGTTTAGTCTCATTGGAGAACTGCAGTATAGTCTCACCCAGTTTCATCCTCTTCAAGTTGTACCTTCTTTTCCGGGTGAAGGGAATAATGGTTGTTTTAGAGGGGTAAATTGTCAGCCCCTCTTGTCTACACCATTTTAAAGTATAGTTTAGAGCTAACTGCATTCTCTTCGATAATGTACTGTCGAATTTCCCCCTCACAAGAATCACAACATCATCGGCGAATCCGACTATTTTGAAACCTAGCTGAGTTAGGTTTTTAAGGTGAAACCTCATTGAATCCAAAAATGGCCGACCTCGAGTCACTACTTCGAATTTTCGAAAGCACAAGACTCGGAAATAGTTAATGCGTTCCCTGTGGAAATGCTGTGGAAATGTTTGCTGTGGTGTCGCAATGAGTATTTCCGAGTCATGTGCTTTTGAAAATTCGAAGTGGTGACTCGAAGTCGGCCATTTTTGGATTCAATGAGGTTTTACCTTAAGAAGCTGGTCTACAACCAATGACCACAGCGAAGGCGATAGAACTCCTCCTTGCGGGCATCCCTTAGTTGTGTTCTTTGTGAGAGTAGTATTACCCAGTACTGCAGTTATCTCACGACTATTTAGCATTGTTTGGATCCATTTTGAGTTATATGTATCAAATCCATGGCATCTCATCGCGTTCAGCATTGAGTGATGGGATACATTATCAAAAGCTCCCTCTATGTCTAAGAACGCAGCAAGGGCGATTTCTTTTGCATCTATAGATTTTGCTATTTTTGTCGTCAGCATATGTATTGCATCCACTGTTGACAGGTTGCTACGATATGCAAACTGATAGTTACTAAGCGGAGAGGTTTCTAGGTACGTGGATTTGACGTGGTAGTCAATTAGTTTTTCCATTATCTTTAACATAATGGAGGTTAGACTAATTGGTCTAAAGGCTTTTGGAAGTGTTTTGTCGCGCTTGCCAGCCTTTGGTATGAAAATCACTCTCGTTTTTCTCCAACAAGTGGGTATGTAATCAAGTGTCCCACCATACCCTGACTGCAGTCGATTATTTATCCCTGATGATACTTTTTGGCACGTCTTATGATACAGGTTTTGAGTGGTTGAGCTCTGGTAGCTTCTCAAACATTTTCGTATACACACTGGGACAGTATGACCTTAAATGAATCGATTTTCCTACTTATCGTCTTTCTTACTTACGGCGCAGCTACCGGCACTTTCCCGGAATTCCCTGCAGTTACTTCTTCGTGTTTAGTTAGCCACCTGTTTTTTGATTCGTTATTGAATATACTTTCAAAATTTTAGTGTATTTGTAGTATCTTTCTCACAAAACAACAATATCGCACGTTAGCCTGGGGGCCAATAGCGGTCTCGATAAACAAGATTTGTTGAGAGAACTCGTTATCGATATTTTTGGCACATTTGTAATGTCTAGGATAAATACAACGATACACTGTGCCCCAGTGCTTAGCCGAGAAAATTTCCAGCTCGAAAAGATCCTGGACCGGATCGGGAATCGACCCCAATATCACAACCGTGTGAGAGAGCTAACCGATTCACATCGCTAACCACGGAGCCGCGGGGACCACATAAATTTTCTCACATAAATAGGTGGAAAATTTCAAGTTAAGTCGAAAAATTGCGTGAAAAAGTTTTAAAATTTAGATTCAAACTTAAATAACTCAACATGTTTTGGTGATATTAGTACGAATCTGTAAATATTTAAAAAAAACTCCGTTTATTCCCTTTCCAAAACTGTTAAAATATTGGAAATCTGTCCAGAAATGACTGAGTTAAAAAATAGTTTGCGCTGAAGTCCAAAAAACGTATTTTGACCATAACTTCAATGTTTAGAGGTGTTTGGAAAATTTATTGTATGTACGAATGTTAAACTCAACAAGACCTACAACCTACACTAGGTCACTTCAGAAGTTCTAAATCGCTGTAGCACAGTGTAATGATTCAGTCGTTACACACCACAATCCACCGCACATCGTTTGGGTTTAACTACTGTTACCGCTCCAATTAGAATCTTTTCCAGCGCAAAAGAACTATTTGAGTTCAAAATTTCATTTGTTTTGTTAATACTTACTTACTTACTTACTTCAGCAGCCTAGAGCCGAGGTGGCTCGTGCGTATCAAGAATTTTCTCCACTCTACTCGGTCCTGAGCTACTCGTCACCAATTCCCCAGGCGTCTCGACACTCGCAGGTCCTCTTCAACCTGGGTCAAGCTATTTTGCATGTTGGCCCCCGTTGTTTATGTTGCTAGTGGGGTCCTTGAAGGGACCCACTGTCGTTCGGCATCCTCGTGACACCCCCCGACCCATCGTTAGCTCTCGACAGAGGTGCCAGAAATATTTTTTGTTAATCCATCGATTCTAAGGATTTCTACGTATTTCCACGGAATTAACCTTCTGCTGTCTTGCCGCTCTTTGCATGTCGGTCCCATAGCATGAAAACTCAAATGGAGAAAAAACCGATTGAATTATGTAATCAATTTTCGGTTATTTCGTGTCCGCATGGCTTGTCATGGTAAGAAATGATTATCAAGTGGTCAAATTAAGTATGTTCAAGTCAACTGACTTACTACACAACATAACATAACAGCAATGTGACTGACATGCGAATAATTTTTTATCTGATCAGCTAAATATTCGCATTTTATAAATTTTGTTTTCGACGCATTGATTTTAAGTTTAACTCTTTCAGCCTCGACTGTAGATTGCCACCGCCATCGCAAAGTTTCTTGTTATAATATTGAGGTCGACTGCGAAGCCTATGAGTTGACTACCTTCTGCTGAAAATCGTGACTCTCGTTTTGACACCCGCTCGCCAGATTGAACCCTCAAAAGCAATGTTGAACAACGTGCAGGATGGTCCATATCCTTGTCACTAACCTCTGCGCGGTTCGAAGGGGTTCAAAAGTGTCCCCGGTACGCACGAGTAACAAATCACTTGGTTTTGATAAGTCATGTCAGTTTATCTCCCAGCTGGTATCGAGGTTCGATGCTGGCCTAAAAAGCCAATCGTCGTAAGTTCGAGTCTCGGCTCGGGAGAGACTGTTAGTGTTAGTAGGATCGTAGCACTTGACCCGCAATTGTCCTGTACACTAAACAGTTGGCTGCGAAGTCTGTGTATAATAAACAGAAGGTCGAGTTCCGAATCGGAATGTTGTACCAAGGTTTTGCTTTGTCAGTTTATCATGAAAACCATAGTCGTGTTTGCCATAGCTGGTCTCGTTCGTCATATGCTGACTTGAAGTCCATGAAAACATGATGTGTGGGTATGTTGTACTCCCGTCATTTCTGAAGGATCTGCCGGAGAGTGAAGTTTTGAGTAGTGATAGCGCGTGCTTGTGTGGAGCCCGCTTGATACTGCTTTTCGAATCCATTTTCTAAAGGTGATAGACGGCTCAATATCTAGGAACTGGGTCACTGCAATCGCTTGGAGGCACTCCATGTTTGACATTTTTTCCGCCTCCTTCTGTTGCTCCGCTATTGAGGTGCTCATCGAAGAACTGCTGCCACCTGTCAACCAACTCGCGCTCACTTGTGATCAGGTTTCCCTCCACGTCCCTGCACATATCTGGACCCGGTGTGTAGCTTTTACGGGATTGGGTACACCTTTTCAAAAAACGTGCGTGTATCGTTGGCCCGAAACAGTTGTTCCAGGTCTTCACGATCTCTGTGGCACTTCTTCCTCCGAAGAATCGTGGTCAACTCATTTAGAGCTCGTCGGTATTTGGCCGCGTTCTCTATTGTGGCGATGCCTAGATAGTTTTTCCAAGCTCTTTTCTTCCTCTCCATCTAGCAAGCATTCTCCGTCAAACCATCCATTTTGTCGGCTCGACGTTACCCCACCTAGTGCCGCGGTTGCGGCCTCTCTAATGGCCGAGCGTAACTTCCCCCATCCATCATCGAGAGTCGAAGCACATAATTCTTCCGTGGAAGGTAGCGCCTCATCGAGTAAGCGCGCGTAGTTCTTGGCAGCCTGCGGGTTGGTCAACCCGCGGATGTTTGGCCGGGAAGGACGGTTCTGACGTGCGCACATGTACTGCTACTAGGTGGTGGTCTGAGTCAATATCCGCACCGGAGGGAGCGTATGTTTGTAATGTTTGAGAAAAATCGGCCATCAATGAGAACGTGGTCAATTTGATTTGTTATTTGGTGGTCAGGTGATCTCCAGTTGGCTTTGTGGGTATCTTTGTGTGGAAAGAAGGTGCTTTTAATCACTAGGCTTCGGAAAGCTGCGGAGTTGATGCATCGTTGGCCGTTGTTGTTCGTGTCGGTGTGAGGCCTTATCACCGGGCTATTCATCGCTTCCCTACCAACCTGGGCGTTCATATCCCCGATGACGATCTTGATGTCCCGAGACGACCAGCCGTCGTATGTCACCTCCAACTGC
The DNA here is from genome assembly GCF_029784165.1 of Wyeomyia smithii. NCBI lineage: Eukaryota > Metazoa > Arthropoda > Insecta > Diptera > Culicidae > Wyeomyia > Wyeomyia smithii. The sequence goes on from NC_073695.1 coordinate 210,320,652, forward strand.
GCGTAGAACGATTTCTTCTCGTCGTCAGGTCTATCTTCGTGCGGGCAGTGCACGTTGATGATGGTGTAGTAGAAAAAACGACCTTTAATCCTCAACAGACGCATCCTCTCGTTGATCGCCTTCCAATTGATCACGCGATCCTACAATCTGCCCATAACACAAAAACCCGTTCTCAGCTCGTTGGTTGCGCCATCGCTCTGGTAGAACTGGGTCTTGCACCCAACGGACTTTCCACACTTTCTCACCTTTGCGACAGATCTCCTGCAGAGTCACGATGCCGAACTTGCGGGGTTCTAGATGCTCGAGCAGCACCCTGTCTCCGCCCACAAAATTTAGCGACTTGCAGTTCCCGGTGCCGAATTTCCACTCGTGGTCCGTTTTTCGTTGCCATGCCGAATGTTCCGAGTTTTATTTTCTTGAATGTCTATATTGTAATTGTTTAGGTAGGTGGCCTGACTAGGGCTACACTACCGAGTGCCGTGATGTGGCTGTCATCTTAGGTATAGCGTTCGAGACAGCATGTTTTTTATTCAGCCGCCCGATCCGGGTCAGACGCTGTTATGAGCCGCCCCTAACCTGGAAAACAGACGCTCAGAAAGGCTGAGCTTTCCTCCGAGGAGATCAGCCCACCACCCCCCTCCCTGTCAGCATACGATCGAGGTCCTACCACGGGTTGGTTACCATGATCTTCGCTTGGTTACTCGTATCCCGGCTGGTACCACGGGGAGGTAGGGATAGGAGTTGCTGGGCAGGATGCTATGGATCACAATGGGGTCTATTTTATGCCAACTAGTACGGGTTGTACTGCAGGTACGCTCTGCCCAGCAGTTTACCAACCAACCATGTTTACATTATCTTCGTTTTTTAATTTCGATGAAAAGCTTTATGACGTCGGCATAAAAAAGACTTTTTACATGTTTTATAATAAAGGAAATGTCTAGAGATAGTGGTAATTCGCGGCAATAAGTTGAAAATCAGCAGGTTACCCAGAAAATTTTCAAAATTCGCGGTAATTTCGCGACAACCTTTTCCAAAAACTCCAAATAAAGTGCTTTTTTTGGTAAAAACAATAAAAAAACTGTTTCATTCAATTTAATATACGGCAATTTAACCGTACGATTCATGATTTCTTTGCAGTACGGACTGTGTCAAATTGTCTTCAATCATATTTTGGTTTCGGCAGGCACGTATTATTTAAGTTCTTCTGACTCACGCTACATTCCGCTGCATTCTACCGAGCTTCCGGAAATCGATAAATATTCGTTCGCCAACCGCAAAACTTTAAGAAACCGTCCGCGTTTCGAATTCTTACCAAAATTATAATATCAATCTCACTGTCTCGTATTTTTAAAAATGCAAAAATGCTCGCTACTTGAGCCAAGTAGGTACATCTTGCATCATAGATTTTGCACACTCTGGAATTGTATCGTGCAGACCCCCAATCGCCAAAATCTTTGCCAGATCCTCTAGTAACCAAATCGACCGAAAACAATTCAACCTAGGCTGGCCTAATCTCGTTATAAGAGAGCAGTAGTACTATTCCATCTTATTGGTTGTGTAGGAAAAGGCCTTCCGTTGCCATCGAGGTGCCCATTGATCTTTAGTATTGTCCGTGTTGCTGGTTTTCGCCGCATTTCGCGGATTTTTGTTAATTTCTCGGCCGGATTTTTTTTCTTCAAAATTTCGGAAAGCAACCGGATTCCAATGACATATTGAAAATTAAGTACAGTGGGGAAGTTTGCTCTTTAGCGAAATGTTCCATGAATGCTGGTGGAATTTCGTTTGGTCCCGGACCTTTAGACGCATCCAAAACTTTTAGAGTATCTTCAATTTCGCGTGCGCTGACATGTTCAATATTGAAATAGTTGGGAAACCCAGGAAAGTTGGTGATATTGGCAACATATAAACCTAAAAGATGACAGAAAAAGTTCTACGCGTTTAAAGCCAGTATCAATTTTTCCATCGCATTTTTCACCTCGATTTGTTTGTTTACTTACTGTCCATTAGCGTAAGATGTAATTTTTTTTTCAAATTTCGTAGAAGAACTAACATAAAAATGTTTGGAATTTATATCTCAAAATTAAGCTGCCAAGCCTACTCAATGTATAAAATCATTCGATTCGTTCGGTTCTAAAAATCGACTTGGCTTAAGCGGTACTTTAAGGCAAATTGAACGTCGGGAATCATTCCGATTGAACCATTCATTTCAAACGTTTTGCCATTGAGTTTCACCATGCATTTGAAATTACTAGAAGATTAGAATGTCCAAAGGAATTGAATATAGAAAAAAATGGGCGGAACAAAGTTTGCCGAGTCAACTAGATACCCTTTATTTATAAAATACTCAGTCCACATTAAATAAAAATTATTGGAACCAATGTGAGTGTTTTCGTTCATTTGTTGATAAAGAACTCAGCTGAATATCAACTCATGTCTAACTTAAATCCAAACGTCGTTCCAGTAGACTCCAGTTGTGGCATCTACGAGCAAACGAACAATCAACAAGAAGAATATAATGCGTTTATTGCATTTTCACTACAATAGCAGCCTTCTGTAATCGATTCACTTGCGCGCCGCCTACGGGTGGTTTCAAACCTGCTGCAACATCGTCCTACTTTCTTTGGCCTTTCGCCAAAACATGGCAGATAATGCAATCCAAATCCTCAGCTTTCAGCGTGAATGATTGTAGTGAAAACTGTCGATATCCCGTTTGCGTTTGCGAGTCAACCCTTACTATAGAGACTCCACCGGTTTTCGTTTATCGCCTTCACCACCCTGCATTAACATTTCGTTTTCTCTTTTTTCCCTTCTCTCTCTCTCTGTTTTCCACCCGCCACTGGACCATGTTCCGGAACCACAGCGTCAAGACGAACCTCACCAACATCGGTGCCAACTCGACTCTGTTCGTGGCCAAAGTGAACAAACAGGACTCGGGCAGCTACACGTGTTCGATTGGACCAAATCAGCACTACAGCGTCTCCGTACACGTTCTAAATGGTAAGTCCTTTGCCCGATAATCTGTACCTTGGCTTTAGTTGGGTTGCAAGTTTTCATTTTCTTTGGGGGTACTTTGTGGCCGAAAAGCGCAGAAAGCTACAATAATCTAATTTTCATTCATAAGCTAAATAGATTGAATCAACACGTGAGGTGTGATTTTGAATATCGCGTAAATGAAACGTAATGATAGAATTTTATTCCGGTTTTCAACAGTACTAGACAAAAGTATGTTCACAGTTGAAATCGAAGCGCGAAGAAGACCCTATTCAGTAGACAGGCACTTGGTTCACCCAAACAATAAAAAAGTATTGTCATAACTAACTGTGAGCAATCTGCAGTCGTAAAGAATTATCACCTCCAATGAGGAGTACCGACAAGTTCTGCAGATTCTTTTCATCCATTTAAGCATTCGTACCAAGTGAGCTTTTAGGTTCTATTCTCTACTTTTGATAGCCTAATTTTCTGAAATAATTCCATTTTAGTTTTGTCGTAATATAAGAAAACCAGTTCCAGTTCCAATTCCAATGGAACAGAACTTCGCTCAGAATCAACGCTATGAAAAGATTTTGCCACCAACTAGGATGCTGGATAGTTGTGCCGCGAGGGTCCGCGGGTGATGCGCTTTCCCCCCGTTGGTCTTCGCTAGCGCGGACTCGTATCAGTAGTAAAAAAAACTTTTTCTATTGAAAAACTTTCATTTCTTGCACGTCCCAAAGAGATGCTCCAATATCCGACTCGCTTAGGCATTAATCCGTTTGTTGTTTTCACTTACACGACATTCCGGTTCGGAGAATAAAGTTCGAACCAAGAAACGAAACTAACTCGAACCAGGTCTCCCTTATGGGGAACTTCAACAACGAACTGTTCCCTTTATGGTCGAACTTCGACGCGAGTTGTACTGGTTCAGATTCAGTTTTGCAAGTGTTTTTTTTTTCGCGACAACGCAAATAAATTTAATAAAAAAAACTAGCATAACTTTATACTTACGAAACTACTATCGTTAATGATTCCTGTTTTGGGGCACAACCCTAGCACTGTGAGACAGCAAAAATATAGCGAATCCTGTAACACAATTGAACTATTACATTTTGTTCGATTGGGTAAATAAATAATTGTATTCAAAAACGAATATAAAACGCCACCTGTATGTGATTTGTTGAGTTATTTCTTGCAAGGTCAAGAAATCATTATTGAAAATTCGCCAATTGGGTAATTTGTTTAGGAATATTTTCCCGGCTCGGTATTGAGCTTGAACGTTTAAACAGAGAACACTCTACGTTATTTAAAATTTTCAAATAATTGTAGCTTATTGTAGCTTATTTTACTTCAATTTATCTGACAAGTCTCAATAAATAACATGAATCAGGGTCAATGATATCAATTTGATATTTACCGTTGCTCGAGTACTACATCCTTTACACAAATATACCGTCGTGAGCATAAACAATTTTCAATCTCGAAAGTAGTAACTGGAACTGCTGAGGGAATTTTCATCCCACTAGCTGCTGCATAACAATTCACCGTTTCCCTTAAACCGTACCGCTGAGCGATACTGTGAACAATTTATAAGAACAAATCCCTGAGCACGAACACATTATCATTTGCGTACCATTTCTGGGTTACAGTAGAGTCCAGTAGATGGCAATATGCCAAACCAATCAAAGGAAGTAGTGATAGGATCTGTTGTCATTACAGCAGCATTGACTCGAATATCTCCGAGTTCATTTTTTAATTTCGCTGTGAACTTGGTTTGCCTCGCATCGTACAAAGAAGATAAAATATGATAACACTGATCGACAAAAGCGACTTTTAAACTTTTCAAGAACTCATGTAAAATTTGGTGCCTGTTGAAATTCGTCAACTTACGTTAAAGTGTCGCATAGTAATTGCTAATCGTTTTCATCGCTTAAACGTTATGCTTACGAGAAAATTAATTTAAGTCTATGAAAAAATGTTGGTAGCTACGGGCACCAAAATTCACAGGAATGGTTAAAAAGCTATAATCTTTTATGTTTTCCTGTTTGAGCTTTACAGACCTGTGTTGGCCAGTGTTATTATCGATAAACGACTAATTGAAATATAAACTGTTCGGATATCACTTTCCAAAAAAAGCACCAGTAGAATAGAAGAATATCAAATTCCTTGCAGATTTGATAATCCCCTCCTTTTGAAAAGCTTATTGTATTACTGCTATTACGCGGAAAGCAATTTCAATTTTCCCCTCCTTGATTGAAATTGTGCAGCAAGTGCATTGTTGAACTCTATCCGTTTTATTGTTCTTCCCCTTTTCCTTGTTCGCAGGCACAGCCAATCCGTACGGAATTTATCAGCGATCGTGTGCCTTCTCTGCACTGCTGGAAGCAGTCGACGTAAAATTTATCCTGCAGCAGCTCCTCCTTCTCCTGGTGGCAAAGCACCTGCTGGACAGATAGCAGCATCATCATCCACTGGCGCTGCTGGTTGTTGTCTTCGGTAGCCTGGCCGTCATCAGCAGGATCTAGGAAAAACGGACCGGTGTCCGTTCCGCTGTGTTTATGCTGAAACGATAATTTGTACAGAAGCAAGCGTGAAACACGTTCCGATTTGCGCTCCAACAAACCGAAGGTTACGAGATGACCCAAACGCGTGTACACTAATGCATAGCTAAGAGTAAAATAGTATCTAATTAACAAATTGAATCGAAGAAATCACCAGGAACTGCTTCTTTGATAGGTCACAGCGATTCGTCCGCAGAGAAGAAGAAAACACATGTTCCACGTTAAAACACACAAAATATCCCCATTGAGCAGTCTGCGGTTCAGAACTGATGGACAGTGGCTAGGAAAATATTTTTAACATAAAAATATTCTGTTAAGAACTCTGTTTCTAAATAAGTTATTTTTATATACAGTTGTGCGAGATTGCAGTTAGGAATGAATATGTTTCATAAGATATTTTTGTAAAATAAGTAAGTAAAATCGACGAAATACTTAGATGAGATGAATGTATATTTTTCGTTTTAAAAAAAAAACTCGCGTTTGACATGTAAAAATAAGGAGAGAGATGATTTAGAAAACGAACCAGAAAACCTATCGTATAATTAAACTATTGGATAGAGAATGTATTGTATCTCCTAGAATATTCTATAGAGTATATGACTATTTCCAATAAATCAAGTTGAAAGAAAATAAAACACGAATGAGCATCCTGTAACATAACGAACCTATCAAAATACAACGTATTTTGGAGTAATACACGAACCAAGTTCAATTTATAGCTCATTTAGATGGTTGGAAACTATCACATTCCTTTTACGAGATGACCTGACCGGTGAGTAACGGGTAGTAGAAACTTTCATACCCAAAATGAAACACTTAATCAGTAAAATACCAGTTTCGTTGCTGTTTTATGTGGCTTCAGCTCGTTGCTGGTATCCTCTCCATCGCGTTCGTATTACATGTTGTGTGTATCACTTATAGCAAAAAGAATGAGTACACATTCGGTTGGAACCTGTGCAACCACGGAGGTACTCGTGTAGCAGATTCAATATTGCACTGCAAATGAAAACATAAAGTGCAAAACAGGTAAGTGGGTACTACTGGTACTGGGTAGGGAGGTGAGACGACTTTTCCGTATAAGAAACAGAGTGATACGAATTGACCAACCAAGTGGGTGGTCTTAAGAGTAATAAATAAAATTCGACACCAATATTCGATTTCTCTATTAAAACTCTACATAAGTTATTGAGCCCGAAAAAGGTAAAACCCGGTCTAAAATTCGATTATACCGGAAGCGTACAGAGAAGATTGGTCCAATTTTAATAGTAAAATTTATCAAATCGTGCTGAAAATTTAATAAAACATTAAAAGGCTGCGAATTATCATAAAAAAGAAAGATAGGGCTTTCATTTGAGGTGATTAAAATTTTGGACGTCAGTTTCAATTTGGCCGCCATCTTCAATTTTCCAATTAAATTAACTTCCAATTTAACCTGAGCTGAGATAGAATCTTGAAAGATACATTCGAAATATTGGTGAGGTAAGTATTCTCTTAAATTTCATTGAGATTTTATGTAAGATGATAAAATTTTTGAAAAACAACCAACAATGAAAAATAACCTGCTAATATTACCATTGATCCATTATTTCGAATGTCATCGCACGAACAAAGTTTGCTGATCGAACAGTCTCGAGCACATTTCACGTGCTTGCAGTCTGTATTACTTTGTGGCTGTATAAGTGTGTGTGAGTACGTACACCACAAAATAAGTACCGTCAGCTTAGGATATTTAAGAAAAAGGAAATTTTAAGACAATAAGCGTGAAATGCAACTTTGGTGATGAAATACCAGTACTATATTATATCTAGAAAATATTTTAAACTCCATGTTCAGTTAACTATTCTTGGTAATACTCCAGAATCGTTTCGAAAAAAGGAAAATATTTAACAGACAGAAAGTTATTCAGGTGAACATCACAATATTCATCGCGAATATTGCACTGAATATAGGCTCTTACGCTTTAGGCATAAGAGTTAAAGCATTGCATTGCATTCGACAAACTTGTAGAACTACTTAATTTATCATACAATGTTTCTCCAAATTGTACTTGTAGAGTGAGCTATCGGCACGCGGCAAAATGCATCCTAAAATTAAATAAGCAACCCTGTATATCCCTGCCAAGGATGTGGACATCGACGGTGTGGTTACCATCAAAATGCCACCGTCAATGACATTTTGCGGAATGGGGTTGGCTGTTTTAAAAACCGACTGCAAAATGTAAAGATACTGAATTGCAAGCGATTGCATTCAGTTTCAATCGAAGAAGGTTGATTGAAGAAGAAGCTTCGGATTTCTTTCGGGTGACTTTTGCCAATTCGGTATTGCCATCCTTTTGGACAGGGTTCGGCTGCCTGTACGCCTTTTTGTACCGCAGGTCATGCACTGCCATAGAGGTTTCCCGTCAAAAAATTTTATTCGCTTCAACGATGTCTTTTAATTATAAAATTTTTTCTTTGGGGCTTGTGACTATTGAAAAAAAAAACGAAAATGCACATTTTACCCCATCCTACCGAACACACATTTTTTGCGTTTTACACTTTTTTCTCTTATATTAGTGGTGGATTTCATTCAATGAGACAAATAAACGTGAGGAGATAGCGGGAGAAGAATGCCTATGCTACAAGTATGCCATTGTAGTGTTTATGAAGACCATAATAAGCTTAACTTAATTGGGCGTGATCTCACACTCGAAACACGACACGTGTGGTTCGATTCACGTTGTTTTTTAACCATGACGATGTTTTGGATTTACTTTCTTATGTTGGCTTATTCTCGACGTAGAATACGTCTTACGGCAACATATACAGGGATCCCACTTCAATACAGGGATCCAATTTCGAAAACCTGAAACACCAAGAGCGTCACGGAAATTGTCCAATTTCAAACGTTTTAAACTCAGTCAGTTTCGAAGAGGACGAATGGCCGTTTGGGGTTAAAGTCCCTTCAAAAGAAATCAATCAAGCAAGCAAGCTCAGTTTACTAGCAGCGGGCAGCAGCGGCGTGGAGCAACAGTGGGCAACAGCGGCGGTGGTAGTGGTTAGCTGCAGTTCCTACATTTTTCAGTTCGACTCTTCTTCGATCTGAGTTGGACCCCACCAGCGGTAATCCAATTCAGATATCGTTGGGTAAAAATAGCCAGGAACTGAATGAGACTCACACCGCCAGGTGGTTTGAGAAGTCACCATCATCCAGCGTATGTATATGTATATATAGGGTGTGTGCGCATATATAACGTGTGTGAATATTAGGGTGGGGAAAAATGATCTATTTTCCAGAACCAAGTTTTTTTGGTTCCTTTTGGGGCCTCAAACAACCCTAAACTTACCGGAATTCGATTGGTTTTGTCTGTTGTTTTAAGTTGAGTATGTCGATTTAAATGCAGAAAATCTTGTTTTCTGCCAACATTACCAATGTACCGGCGCACAGTGGGGCAAATTGGTCCGTTGGCACGACAAAACCTCATAACTCCTTAACAGTTGTTTCCACAGTGTTCATACCTTCGGCAATGTTGTTCACCATAAAAACATCTTCTTGAAAAATGTATTCAGGCAGCTTAAATTTTTTTCTACAGATGGCGCTGACATCTATCTTCTGAATAAGTGGTGCTAGCCATTTTGTTTCTTCGGGAAAGCTGTTTATATCATCAATTGACATAAAGCTGTCGAACATATTATTACTGTAGGACTGACCGTTAACGAAAATAAAATAAAATAATTATTGCTTGGATTTTCGACTCATCAGTCTTTAAGCTGAACTAAACGAAGTACTGCCTCTTTTCCTTCAACGTTTCGACAATATACAACAGAGGAAAACAACCGGTTACCTTTTCTTGACATGCTACTTGTCAGACACGATGATCAACATACATCGACGGAATGGTACCAAAAACCGATTGCAAGTGGCCGATTTCTAAACTATTTTTCGGCGCATCCACCTCACCAAAAAATAAACATGGCCATCAATTTTATTAGTAGAGTGAACAGGTTGTCCACCGGCCTATCGGAGTCTGCAAAAGTCAACATAATGGACCAACATTTAAAGCTGAACGACTACCCTAAGACACTGCGACATCGCCTGATCAACCAGAGAAACTGTATGAGTACCGAGCAACATAGTTCCAACCAATCGTCGAGTGAACACCTGGAATACACTTACCGGTCAATAGCATACATTCCGTATCTCACCGATAAGATCAGTAAGTTCCTGAAAAACGATTACAAAACAGTTAAGTTAGCCACACGAAAGACAAACATGGCTAAACAATATTACACACAAACAAAAGATAAAATAGCAAAAGACGACCACACCAATGTTATTTATAGTATTTCATGCAACGACTGCAGTTCACAATATATTGGCATGACTACAAATAAGTTAAAAACACGAATTAGCGGACACAGATCGAACTTGAATGCACTGCAGAAACTTGTTGACACAGGCACCGACATAGAAGATCCACAATTCGCAACACTAAGTGAAAAGACAGCACTCTTGCACCACTGTATTAGAACCCAACACACATTTGATCTTAACAATGTTAAAATACTCGACCAACACAGAAACACAACAGCACTACCGATTCTGGAAATATGCCACATAGCAACGAACAACAATACAGTTAACAAGAAAAGTGATACAGACGGGGTAAGTTCTATTTATGCAGGTGTGTTTAACACAGTAAAAAACAATAATAAACAACATAAAATTCATAGACGTCATGAAACTGACAATCATGCGCACTCAGACAATCTGATCTAGATAAGCTTTCGTCAACACACTAGTAGAAGATTAACAATTGTGACCATAAATAATGTTTTTCCGAGTACAAGTTTTTCTAGATTATTCAATGACAAAAATTATTTAAAATAGTTCCATTTTATGTGATAAACGCAAACAGACCACAGTTAATTATGTATTATATAAGTTACAAATGAAAACAAAACGAAAAGCTTTAGTAAGTACCAGACATTCGGAAAAGGTTTTAAAATAGGGAAAACACATCTCTGCTTTGTTTTTTGTAGACTTCTTGATAAAGACAAAATATATTGTCGAAAAGTTGAAGGAAAAGAGGCAGTACTTCGTTTAGTTCAGCTTAAAGACTGATGAGCCGAAAATCCAAGCAATAATAGATACACGTCACAGTCGATAGCATTCACATTATAAAATAAAATTATTTTCATTATTCATAAACCCAAAATTTCAGTAATAATTCTAACTGGGACTTGAGTACATATGTTTCAATTTCGGATGTATTCGAACTTTCAAGTCATCATGAAAAGAATTATTGACAGTTTGTAGTTGACTTTGTAGTTTTTTATCAACCTATGATGTGTAATCATTTTTGAGAAAGTATATAAAATTTAATTTCAATGTTATTGTTTGTAATAAAATATTTCAAATAGGAACATTGTTCAATTAAAGATTAGTTGGTCATGTTTCCTTATTAAGAGCTCCTCTTGTTTAATTTTATTCCATTTAACTAAACGCTCACTTTTGTTCAAAACACTGTTCACCCAATAACAAACTGTTTCCTAGTACTAATAATTATTTCCGAGGGGTCTTAATACTACTGGACGTCAGTTTCGAAAGACCCCCGAACACAATCATGGTCGTGTTGCAAACACCGGCATTCAGCAAAGCCTATTGTAGGAAAAACATCGATACGGACACTGCTGATTGACGATTTTTTACATGAATTGACATGAAAACAATCGTTACGAAAACTCGAATTACTCAGTAAGTCGCAACTAGTAGCAGCTGATTTTTGGTTTAGTACTAGTCAATACCTTGTATTCTAGCACAATAATAGTGTCATAGCAGAACAACGTAGAACTTTATGTTTTTCATTATGCCGAAAATGAGAAAAAATTACAAAAAAAAATGTTTTACACACTATGCCTCCTACGAACCTATTTTCAACAAAACTGTCTTAAAATCACATTACCTATTAGTTTATACTCTGTTTTATGGGAATCATATGAGTTAGCTAATTAATTCCTAAATATTTGCATGCCCTTCTGAAAAATATCTGTGAAATTTTTTTCTTCCATTTTACAAGCCTCGTAAATCCTCACTTTCACAATATTATAGCACATTTTCTATATTATTTTTCAAAGTGAATTATCATGATTTCCAGTCGATAACATGTCTACTGCAAGTAGAAAATAAAATGATGCATGAAAACTGAATTTCATTTTTTTTTAGTTTTGTCGCGACTTTTCTGGGTTCTGCCCCACAGTGCGGCGTCGGAAGGATTTCCATCAGAAGTAACCTGTCGTAACCAGTTTATACACTCAGCTGGACCAAGCAAACAAATTTAGGTCAATATTCTAGGCGTAAATAGAATCAACAACGTGTTTCAGAGGTTAATTTTGATGGAAATCTGACTGACGCCGGTACACTGGCAGTGTTGGCAGAAAGAATGATTTGCAACATAAATTTCGACATACTCAACTTTGAACAGCTCTAGTATTTTTTTGGCACACCCTAGCTCTTTAGTGTCTTCGGTCAAGTTGTTGGGCATCAAAAAACCTACCATTTGAAGTCGTGAAACCTATGATTTGAGCCATTTTGAGCTCTTTAGAATGGAAAATGGAAAATGCGGTAGTTAGCTACCACTGGCGTGTTGGTGGTTGACCCGCCACACACGTTGCAGCCCCAGGACAATCTGAGAGGCGGCCGCACAGACCGCGTTCCAGACGTCCGGGTCGTCGCACATCCTCCGGACTAGATTGTCCGGAGTAGTGCAAGGCCCGCTCACAGCCATCATGTCGCTCCTCGCTCCTACGAAACGGGGGCATACGAAGAAGACATGCTCAGCAGTCTTCTCATCCTCCACGCACTCGGGACACTTGGGGGACCCCGCGTGTCCGAACCTGTGCAAATATTGCCTGAAACAACCATGGCCTGACAGGACTTGTGTCAGGTGGAAGTTCACTTCACCATGTCGTCTCCCGACCCAGCCGGATATCTCCGGTATGAGTCGGTGCGTCCATCTGCCCTTTGTGGAGTTGGACCATTCCCGCTGCCAGCAGAGCATCGAGAATAACCTTCTGGTACCTCGTATGCCCCTTGTGTCACGTTGGTCGAAACACTCTCTGTCCACCTTGATGGCGATGCTGATAGGCATCATGCCGGACAAGACATAGATTGCATCGTATGACACCGTACGATACGCACTCGCAACTCTCAGGCACATGAGCCTGTAGGTACTTTCCAGTTTACCACGGTAACTGCTAGTACATAGCGCTCTTGACCACACTGGCCCACCATACCTAAGTATGGACGAAACCACGCTGGCAAGAAGTCTTCGCTTGCTGCCATAAACCGCTGAGCTATTGGACATCATACGAGATAGTGCTGCAATAGCCGATGAGGCCCTCTTACAGGCATAGGCGACGTGACTCCCGAACGTGAGCTTGTCGTCCACCATAACCCCCAAGAGCTTCAGGGATCGCTTCGAGGTGATGGTGCAGTCTCCGACTCTGACCACCGCTTGTTGCTCCGATTTACGGTTGTTCACAACCGTGACCTCCGTCTTATGATGCGCGAGCTCCAGTTTCCTGGAGCGCATCTAGTCCTCGACCTTGCGTATACAGTGCGCGGCCGTCAACTCGATCTCCTCGATAGACTCGCCGTAAACCTCCAGCGTTATGTCGTCTGCAAAGCCGACGATCACAACCCCTACAGGGAACTTGAGTTTCAACACACCGTCATACATGACATTCCACAACACCGGGCCCAGGATAGAACCTTGCAGAACTCCCGCGATAATTGGGACGCACTTCTGACCCTCCTCCGTGTCGTAAACAAGTACTAGATTCTGGAAATAATTTTCCAGAATCTTGTACAGCGACACCGGTACATGGATGCTCCTGAGCGCGAGCGCTATGGAGTCCCAACTGGCACTATTGAACGCATTCTTCACGTCGAGCGTGACGATTGCGCAGTAGCGTATTCCCCTTCTCTTGCGCTGGATTGCTACCTCCGCCGTCTTGATGACGGAAGAGATTGCATCCAGCGTGGACCTGCCCTTTCGGAAGCCGAACTGGTTACTTGCCAGACCGTGTACACACTCCGTGTACCTCACCATTCTGTTGAGGATGATCCTCTCAAGCACCTTGCCCGCGGTGTCTAGCAGGCAGATAGGCCTATATGGCGGTTTCCCAGCCTTCGGCAATAAGACCCGTCTCTGCCGCTTCCACCTGTCCGGAAAGAGACAGTCATCCAGGCATGACTGCCCCGAACAGCCCGGGGGCCGTTTTTATCGCCAGCCTGATCGCCAGGTTAGGGATACCATCCGGTCCCGGCGCCTTGCCCACCTTCAGGAATTTGGCGATCACGATGAGTTCCTCATTCGTAACCCTTGACTCGACACGGCTGTCGTCGCTCATGGATTGGATGCTCGGCAGGTTGGCCGACCATCCCTGGTCTATGCCTGAGATACTGGAACGTCGGACGTGACACTCGACCGCCGGAGGCCAAGGACAAGAAAAGAGTCCCTCGATGATACGCTCCAGCATCGCTGGTGATTGCTCGGCAGGCGCCAGCGCGCCTTTAGTCTTGGCCATTACGATCCTGTAGGCGTCACCCCACGGATTTGTATTGGCACTCGCACATAGCCTATCGAAGCAGGCCCTCTTGCTGGCCTTTATCGCACTCTTTAGCATCAATTTTGCCGAACTAAATGCTGCTCGGCGCTCTGTCCTCTCTTCTTCGTTTCGCGCACGCTGCATCCTCCTTCTAGCACGAAGGCACGCACTGCGAAAGTCGGCTATCGCGTCCGTCCACCAGTAAACCGGTGGCTTCCCATTCCTAGGTTGGCGAGTCCTAGGCATGGTGGCGTCGCACGCCCGCGATAGCATAGCAACTAGTTGGTCGGAGCCAACTGCCCCCCTAGCGCTCCCTTCTCATTGCCTCTTCGAGTGTTGGCTCTACCCGTCGCGTGCCGCCTCTCGTTGTTGTCTACACTATAACAGACCGGCTGGTGGTCGCTATCAGTGTAGCCATCGTCTACCCTCCAGTTCTTGATCAGTCCTGGGCTGGAGAACGTCACGTCGATGATCGACTCCGCACCATTTCTGCTAAATGTACTTTTGTTCCCAACGTTGGCCAGATCTAGGTTGAGCTTTGCCAAAGCCTCCAACAGGATTTGGCCCCTCTGGTTCGTGAAGCGACTTCCCCACTCAACAGCCCAGGCGTTGAAGTCACCCGCCACCACCAACGGCGTTAGGCCCGTTAGCTCCATGGATAGAAGGTCGACCATCTGGGTGAACCTTTCGGTAGACCAATGTGGTGGAGCATAGCAACTGCAGTAGAACACTCCGTTCACCTTAGCAACTACGTACCTCTTCTAAGGTTGAGACAACCTCCTGAACCGGGAACTTGCTCGCCGAACATATGGCCGCCATACTGAACTTATCCGCAACCCAGTTACCGTTTCCGGGAGGGATGCGATAGGAGTCTGATTTGATGGCGATGTCCGACAACGACTCAGTGGCTGCTTGGTGTAGCAGCTGCTGAGCCGCGAAACAATGGTTCAGGTTCAGTTGCGTCACCCTTACGCCCGTGGTTTCACAGCCGGCTTACTGGCTGGGCACCTGGGGCCTCCCATAAAGTGTTTGGCGTCGCGTTTCCCGGAACATACCATGCACTTGGGAGACTCCCCACAGTCCTTTGCTTTATGGCCTGCACCTCCACATCGCCTGCACAGCTGGCTCCTATCGGGCCCCTTGGAGGTCCAGGACTTATGTCCGCCCTCAAAGCACCGAAAGCAAATGTCTGGTTGCTGTAGTATGCCCAGAGGACATACAGACCAGCCGACCTTCAACTTGCCCTCTTTCAGGGCCAGGTTAGCTTCCGCCGACGATAGTCGGAAGGTAGCTATCTGGGTCCCCGCCGGACCAAGCGTGTGTGGCTTGCTATATAGCGTGTGCATGTCTATAGCATGTGGCTGTGTGTCTATAGCATGTCTATAGCATGTGGCTTGCGTGTGCATATCTTTAGCGTGCGTGGCTTGCCATATAGCGTGTGTGGCTTGCTATATAGCGTGCGTGGCTTGCTATATAGCGTGCGTAGCTTTCTATACAGCGTGTGTGTATGTATATAGCGTGCATGGCTAGCTATATAGCGTGTGTGGCTAGCAGTATAGCGATTAAAATTATCGTATATCGTCAGTTGAATTCAATACTGGCACAACTCAAAATTAATAGTTTCAAGAAAAACGCGTTTGAAAATTTGAGTCAAAAATTTCTTTTTTTTTCATTTTCGTGAAAAATTTGAATTGTAAGACTCCCCATTTTTATTGAACTTGTTTGGGTCTATCATGTGCATGAAATATGCAAGTAATGGGAGTTGTAACCTTATTTTTCCGTCCTTTTAGGGAGATTGTAGGTTTGTGCAATAAAGGCACATCTAGTTATATTTATTTTGAAACGGGTCATTGTGAGATGAAACTTTACAGTATTTAACAACGTTTGCCAACAAAAGCTCAAAACTGCAAAATTTTGAGTTGTGCCAGTATTGGATTCAACTGACGATATAGTTGCAAATAAATCACCTCATGTTGATTTCAAATATCACAGTAAATCATTCAGAACTAAATCAAAAATTTGCCATGTTGAAAAAATCAATATTCAGTTGTCAATAAATGGCATTGACATTATTAACCTCTTTTGACTTCAGCTAAACCTCAAAGTTTACCGAGTGTATTTTAACATTTAATTTTTTCGATGATTTTCAATACAATAAATTTTATAAAGTCTTGAGAAAATCTTAGTTGAATAAATAAAATCTTGAAACATTTAGCATTGTTTTGACCATTACAGACAAAATAATAGACAAAAAACTAATTTTAAGGAGGGGTGTTCCACAAAAAAAACTCTATTTTGTTGTACCCAACGTACAGCTAGGACATCGCAGTATTCAGCAATTGTTTTTCTTTTAAAATTTTCCACAACTTTGCTAAAGGAAGCAATGTGGTATATTGAAAATTAGAAAAAATATTTTTTTTATCTAACTGTTAAGTTTATTGATCGAAAAACTAAAAACGCCAAAAGTAAGGCCTTGTTCTATGGAACAATTTTGCTGAAGACATTGAGTACATAAAATCAATTTTTCACAGTCAAATCTAGAACGATCACGATTTTACGAGCTTAGACCACTGTGCACTGTGGGATTTTCCAATAAATCATTTCACCAATTGTTAATGTCTTGAAATATAACCCTTGAAATGTGTAGCAACTATTTTGGAAGTTATTTAATAAAATGGTGGTTGAAATACGTGCTTTACAATAAGTATTTCGTCGTTTCTATATCACTTTTGACGTAGGACTACGTCTAACCGCAGTATATCGAGATACATTCTGAGGAAACTAAAAACCAAGGTGTAACGTCGGAATGAAAGATTTCAAACGGTAATACTGATGTAACCACATGATGGATCACAATGATCAATATGTCGTTAGATTGATAAAATAATAGACAATTTTTTTATTCTTCAGTTATCATTATCAATTCATTGTTAAACAGTGAAAATTTCATAAAAATTTCAAAGTCGAATTTTCACGATCAATGTACCAATCACATGCGAGCACGCCTAGCACAGACTTCATGAGTGGACACCAAGTGCCTGGTGTGATATCCTGTATAGCAATGGCAAAAAAAATTTTGACAGAATCTCCCCGTCCCAATAGGTCAACTAATGTTTGCTTTCATGAGCCTAGACTATTTTGATGTCTTGAAGGTGAAGCTTTTTCGGAAAGTTCGTAACCACCTCTGCTATCAGACAGTCTTACGTTCTGCTGTAAGAATGTCATTAAAACTGATGTCTTGAAAGAAAACATGCTGGCACAGGCAACAGTACTGCACCGAGCAATGTATGAATAGAGCGCTGGTCACTCGTCGTCTATCAGTGCATAAGTACTCGATATTCTTTTGTGTGCAGTGAAGCCAAGTGAAGACTACATTGCCACTGTCGACGCACAGCTAGGCGTGTTTGGTTAATGTGTAGGTATAGTAACAAATATCAGAACTCAATATGATTGTTCAGTTACCGCGAAAGACGCTGCGCCGTCGGGGACAACAAAATTCTATATGTGTCGTTAAAAGCAGATAGCAGGGTATATGAATTTGGTGCATTGTACAAATAAAATGCGTTGTTTATTTTTAAGCTTTATACTCTGATTTGAATTATTTAAATAACTAAATATAGCGTATTTAAAAAACAATAGAAAACTAAAGTGCTCCTCACAGATCTTTGAATAGATAGTTGAACGAGCTGTACTGATGATTATAGGTTGCTAGTTAAATGAATTTAGTTCAATATAACAATCCCACGGTGGCGGTATATAGGAAAGCCAAGTTCATTTCATCTTGATATTAGAGCTCCCACATTTGTATGTCATTTGTATTTTCCAATTCGATTTTTTTGACAATAGCAGCTTCAAAATATTACCTTACTTGTAACTGTACAGCACCATGCAAACATTAATTGCTGAGGCTAATGTTGCTTATCATTCGAGTCCGGTTTATTTTTATAGATAATAGACAATTGACTTTTGAAACTGATTAAATTTTTTTTCTGATTCTGTTTACTGATAAAATGTTTAAATTGACCTGAATTGAATGATAATATGTTCATAAAATTCTATGTCAATGTTGAATTTTCTGTGAATATTCCTTTTTCGACTGAAAAATGTAATTCTTTATCGTTATTTTATCCACGAACTTGTAACTGCAGGAAAATTTTTTGTGACATGTTTGCCGCTTCGTGTTCGGTGAGTGAGTTGTCTTTCACAAGACAAATAAATATAGAAAGAAGTTGAATTTCTACTAAATCGTACTCAATTTAGATCTGTATAGAATGTATCCTTTTCGCGTATTGAAGAAAATTGACTGTATCAGAATGAAAGCTTTTCATAAATGTTAAAGAGAATATTTTGTTCTTCTAAACTAGAGTGCTGCAAATAAATAATCGAAATACAGACCCTGTACGATTCTGGCAACTCCCCAACTGGTCTCAAGGTACGATGCTGGCCTAACAAGCCAGTCGTCGTAGGTTCGAGTCTTGACTCGGGAGAGACTGTTAGTGTCAGTAGGATCGTAGCGCTAGCCCCGCAATTGTCCTGTACACTTAACAGTTGGCTGCGGAGTCTGTGTATAGTAAACAGAAGGTCAAGTTCCGAATCGAAATGTAGCACCAAGGCTTTGCTTTGCTTTACGATTTTGGCAACACGCCAGAATTTTTGCTGTTGCCAAAATCGAACCATACCAAAAATTAACGGTTCTCTTTTCATGACTATTTTTCTATTATTTAAGTGGCCTATGACGACCTTAACAGTTGATATGGCCACCAATCAACTAGTTTTAGTTCCAAGTCGTTTCAGGTATCGCTTGATGAATTTTTGCTGACGACCTAGATACTTAAAATTACCACCCTAAAAATTAGAGGTATAGTACTGCTTTGATCATGATCAGGAACAGGAACCATTTTACCGATTCCGGTCATCCGCTTCGGCAACATAAAGAACCAAAATACTTTTCTTCTGGAGAATGTTGAGCTTAAATTGGTGAAAAAAATCAAGAAAACTAAAAAATGTGATTAATTTGTGCCAAAATCGAAACGTGCCAGAAGTAAAACGAGTTCAAATCGAACAGAGCCTCAAAAGGACATATAAAACTATTGAAGTCCTACGTCAACTATGCGGTCGTGTTTTGGATACCACCCTCCTACTTTTTTGTTCTTTACGACCTTCAAAAGGGCATTACTAAAGAATGTACCGTACGATGATTTTGAAATTTTGACCAGAGATTCTGGACGTCATAACGAATCGAATGTACTCTGATTCTTTGGTACATATTTTTTTATAATAACGGTCTGTGAGAGCATCGTGCACCATCATTACGCTGAGCACAGCAAGACCTTGTGCTTTCCATTCATGGGAGAAATTGATTAAATTGTTCTATGCATGTCGCTGTTGCAAGCAAAACTTGGCACATCCGCAAGGCGGTGGATCATAAAATTGTTTTAGTTGGCATTGCCACCAGTCAGCTGGCTTATGGGATGTTATCCAGTAGATCCCCTTACGAGATACGGCATCCGAATGCGCAGTGCTTTACCCCTCCCTCCCACGTTTGGTCCACGCACCAGGCGGACAAATATCGAAGCCAAGAGCAATTCGAAGCGAGGGAACAATAGTGCAACAGGGAGCAGATTGGATATGTAGAGTTAGTTATGTGCTGTGTAAATTGGAGGAATACCACCGCAATGTATGCTGGCTTTAATTACACTCTGCTGGGCGGTCGTTCGAGATGCACACTTTTTGTTGGTGGGAATCAAATACGTTTGACAGTTTCGAACAGGGTAAGACGTGGCTTAGGATAGAAGATTCAATAGAACTGAAATACACTAATTTGAAGTAAACGATTAACGGTGGAATTATTTCGTTTGATTAGACATTAATGAAAGTTTTCTCTAACACGTGTGCAGTATCTTCAGCGTTCCTCTACTTTTCGAAGCAATTTTCCATTTTTAGAACAACTGGCAAGCAGCTCGAAAATTCACATGAATTCATGAATTATTTATTGAATGCTATAGATAATTCGGTCTGAGAATTTTATCGCATTGACCTACTTATACTACCCTTGAGAATGTAATACAAATAATTGGCTTCAAAGCTAGGATTCCTGAAATGAATTTATTACAACGACTTATTTCTGTTGACAGTAAATTGGTTTGCGTTTGCATTCAAGTGCAACATTATAACAACGGAATTGTTTTAATGCAAATTTGTGCATTATGTGCTTAGTGCAAATGAAATCGCTTCAATTTTACAAAAGCCATCGTCGAAACTTTTCAAAAAGGTCTACTCAGAGTTAATAATTACTACCTTTCACCGGACAACAACAAAATCCAAACTGGGAATGTCACTGCAGACTTACACCGTTGACCAAACCGCAGTGATAACAATCTTTACTAGTCTTTTGGGGAGCTCCCATCTCACAATGGCTGGTTTATTTATTCGTTTGTTTTTTTTTTTTTTTTTATCAACGACTACAGATCTGGCAGACCTGCACACGTGCCCCCATGGAGTACCTGTCCGGATGGGACAATTCTTAATCGCTTTCGTCTTCGTGGTATACCGTATCTCTGAATTCCGTGATTTATTTCGCAATGACCCTCGTGCTGCAGCATCAGATTAAAATATGACACTCGAAATAGGTCAAACTGCCGAAAGTACCGCTACTGAGAGGGTGCTGTATATATAAGGTCCACTGCCTTCTGGATTCTGCAGAGTGACTTCTTAAACAGTAACTGGATAGTACGGACAATGATCCTACGTTCGGAGCTGGTGATTATTCTGGTATTCATAAGTTGCTTCGCCTATGGCAACGTAGAAACCGAACGGTGAACAACGAGTACGGAGACTGCTACAGGAATAGCTGATAATTTATATTTAACTCAATAGGTACGAAAAAGTTGGGCACGATGATATATTCTTCAAGGAGTACAACTGTAACTCAAGTCGGGATAAATTTGCAATCATTGTGCATGGATGGAACGAGACCAGCAGCACGGACTGGGTGCTAGACATGGTGTCCAATTTAACTCATCACCGAGGAGGATGCATCATCTCCATGGATTACGGCACTTACTCGGTGACAAATGACTATTTTACCAACCTGGTGCCACATTTCCGTTTAGTTGTGAACCGTTTGGTAGAGAAACTTTTCGAACTGGAATCAAGTGGATTCGATCCGGGAAACGGATTTTTGTTTGGATTTAGCTTCGGAGCACAAATCTCGGTGGAGGCTGGCCGAACGTTTGGGCACAGAAAACTTGGCCGCATAGATGGTATGGTTTAAAGTTGTCGTTGAAAAACATCAATCAACTACAGTACCTTTCATTCAACAGTATGCGAGCCAGCAGGTCCTGGTTTTGATGCGGAGCCAACGGCTACCAATCGAAATCCACAACTGGCTGCCCACAATGTTCAGTGCATTCACACCAGCAATCTCTTCGGCACGTTCCGCCGGGAGTGCCACCAGGACTGGAACATGGGCAATTGCGGTCACTACCAGCCGGCTGCCGGACCGTATCCCAAGGGCTCGCACGGTTTGTGTCCCTATTTCTATAACAGCGCTTTCGCGAACCAATTTCGGCCCATCCGGAAACCACTCCAGTGTTTTTCGTTCCGGGCTGTTACAGACTGGCCAGCGGGTTTCCGTATGGGTTACTTTAGTGCCGTGGAGAGGTAAATTAGAAATACTTTTTTCTCGGTCTTTTACTTTTTGACGTTTTTTTGGTTTTGTTCTCCTCTACCTTCAACGGGGCTACCCACTGCCATTGGATTACCATATTCAGCAACATCATCGGAGATTTGTTTGCTCCGACGACAAACGAGTACCCCTACAATGAAATTACGGATGCAAATGAGGTCTGACTGATGCTTTGTAATTAGTCGGTCCTTGCTTTCCGTTCGCGCGCTTACAGTCCGTGTTTGCAGTTCGTTCAGGTGCAAAAAAATTATACGAATGCGAGTTTGGAGTTATGCCAAAATAATGCATATTGACATCAAACAAAAAACATCTTGTTACTCGCCCTCGATATGTATACAGGTCACGATGATGGACATGAATTCGATAAATGGCACGCAGGATAAGTTGGAAAGGATTTCAAAAGTTCAGCTTCAATTTTCTCTAATAGAATAATAAAATTGCGGATTGCAGGTTAGAGTAGATTGTGAGTGCATGTTTTTTTTCCCTAGACCTCGAATTTTTCAGTTCACTGAATGAAATACTTTATTCAAAGTTCATCTTGAATTTTATTTTTTAAATTATAATGCATATCAACCTCAATTAATTTAGATTTTTAGTGCTGCCGAAGAAATAATTGATTACCATTTTGTCTCAAAAATGGTTGGCTAATAAAAGAATTAAAGTATGATTTGATTAATTCAGATAAATACAAATATCACTGTCCTTTTCAAAGTATCGATCATAGCAGGCGTATCTGATATCTTTTGACAGCAAATTGTTTAGCGAAACTTGTATCTTTAGACGGTAAAAGTTTCACGTTGATTCGTTTTGTTTCAAAAAAAAAAAGTTATGCACGATGGAAGCCGAGAGAAGGAATTTAATTTAGGTCACGTACTACTACAGGTCGGACTCGATTATCCGGGATTCGATTATCTGGAATTGGTGTTCGTTTTTAATTTTTATCCCGAAATTTTACCTTTACCATCCCTTCTAGCATATTTGTTATCATTTATGTCGCTTCCGGCATGTTTGGGACATGTTCGAATTAAGTGAAAATAATCAATGTCCAATTTTTTTTTTGCTTCTCAAGATTTTACCCCTTTTCGTCTCAGAAATAATTTCTGGTTACGCCACTGCATCATACAGGTGAAATAACAAAAGCAAATATTTATTCTATGTTGGTAAATTACAAATTTGAATATTTTTCTGTGATTCGATTATCCGGAATAATAATTTTTTTTGATATTTCGGATAATCGAGTCCGACCTGTATCGGGAAATCGCTGAAAGTGGCTAAGTCGTTTCCATGAAGGTAAAACTGTTGTTCGAAGGTATCAGGGCATGCTTAATAGACGGGAATTTACACTGAAAATATATTTAAGTTTATTCCACGAAAACGTGTGTGTTATATACATAACCTTTTGTTGTTTTCTGCAACGAAACGAATGCGTTATAAATTTTCGTCAGAACTGTCAAAGCACGTATTCGTATACGTAACAAAAGATATTAAAAAAGAATGCAATCATTCGTACAAATAAACGCTGCACAATGTAAATAGTACGAAAAATTAGTAAGCCTACGCAATAACATATAAATTATACGAAAACCGCTTTCGTTTTTTGTTCGTTGTTATCCACGTTCGTGCGAAAGTGCATTCGTGAATTGTACAAATTACGTACTTCAAAATATGATAAATTTGCCATGAGAACTATCATATGTCAGTTTACTTACAAAAAAATTTACGCCCTTGCGAGCGGCCTTCCGAGTTCCGACAGTTGACCGGAACCAGTGTGAGCTTGTTTTTCAGTTCTTTCCTCGTTTTATTCATCAGCACTACTCACTGGCGTAGCGTGGTGGGGGCGGCGGGGGCGGTCCGCCCCGGGTGTCACCCTTCAGGGGGTGACACCCATGAGGAAAATTTTCATACGTGTCACCTTCAAAAGGGTGATATCCGTGAGATTATTTATCAATTAGGTGGAGGTCACTGTGAAACCCCGAAAATTATATAAATTTACTTTTAAGAAAATAATCGCAACCATATTTTCAAAAATCGGTAGATTTAGTTAAATCGAAAACGAACGTGATATCTCTCACAATTTTTGGTAACAAAATGATTTCACTGCAACCTGGCGGGGGTGACACCCATGGGAAAAGGGGGGTGCCAAATTTTCCGCCCCGGGTGTCACCCGGTTACGCTACGCCACTGGCACTACCTCAGTTTTCGCGACAAAACTGTTAGAATAGATCTTACGCTTCAGGTTTGCTCAGTAATTTTCAATGGAACGCAGCTGGAGGATATTGGGCTCGCCGACTTGGGTATCACATCGAAATTTAACCGCTCCATCTTCTTCGACGCTCAATACAAATTTATACAAATTTATTTTTTTTTTAGTCAACAGATAATATGTTTACCCCAATGACCTCACTAATAATATTGCTGATTGCATCTGAAACGCGAATTACAGAAAACTTACAAGCAAGATGCAGACAACGTGCACGTCAGATTGATCGTATACCAGTCAACCGCAGAGCGAATGCGATATAATGCCTTCGTTAATCGTATCTATACAGTCTATCGCGTTCACTCTAGTATTTTGGTGTACGATAAATCTGACGTACAAGTTGTCTGCATTTTGCTTGCAAGTTGTTTGTAATTCACGTTTCAGCGGAAATTTGCAATAACAGTTAAAAATAACACAAAATGCGCCTTAAGCTACGTTTGTTCGCTTCGCGAGACACATTAAAGTTAAAAACATGGTAACAGCTATTAAACATACAAGACATATTACTCATTGGTTCATGACGGCCATAATCAGTCCTTGCACGAGAGATTCTCAGCAACGAGTGCGATCGAAAGTTGCGGCGGAGTATGTTGATGTTCAAAGAGCTAAGTAGCGAAGAGCAGTCAATATTGCCCTGAAAAAGATCAGCTATGGAGCACGCTTTAGCCAAGTTGCGTCTATCCTCCAACAATTCTAACCCAAACAGCAAGCAACGACTTTCATAACATGAAAGCGAAGCGGACAAATCTACGAGTAGTGAGCCGACGCCAGATCCGGCAAGAACACCGCATCTTCGCTTTATGGTATTTCATGATAAACAAACGCAACTTCCGACAGGCACTTTGTATTATAAATTTCCTCGTTTACGGTCAGTTTGGAGCGAAAGAAGAGTGGCTTTGACATCCTCTCCTCGCTGATTGTCAGCCAGAGCAGCACCTTCTTGAGGAACTTGGTGTGTAATTGATGTTCGGATTCGAGCAGCACTGTCAAAAGAGATTCTAATAAATGCGAACGACGTGAAGTTGAGCGTCAGTTCATTTCCAGCAACCAACCAGTTAAGTTGATTTATTTGTAGTTAAAGTGTAACTAAAAGAAAGCCCCCACGGAAGGTGATTAAGTGGCAGAACCACTTAATATATTATAAGATAAAATCTTCAAACCTTGGTCGTTCTAAATTACTTCGCTGGAATTGGAAACCAGACGTTTGGGTTTTTCCGGATTGATTTTAATAGTTAAACGATGATAATAAAGGTGGCGACGAGGATATTCGGTAAGTAGAAAGTAACTTTTGAGGTTACCTTTTCTATTGCGTGAATTGCTAAACCATAATTCAGCGAAAATTTTATTTCGCTAGTTTAGCATCATTTTTTTCAACAAAAATAGCTTTCTGCGATCCGTCATGGTACACAAAAAGGCCTAAAGTGAGAATTACATTTAAATCCTGGTAAAAAAAAGTGAGTGACAAACCATTTTGCAAATTTTAGTGGCGTGGGTTTTTTGTGTCGTTCTTTTGTCTTTAAAGACAAAGGCTTTTTGTTTCTGCAACAAAAGTGATTTTTCGTTTTTTTTTTTTGTTTTCTTTGTTGGACGAGGACAATTGGATAATCGGACGAGGACTATTGGACGAGGATATTCGGACAATTGGATAATCGGACAATTGAATAATCGGACAATTGGATAATCGGACAATTGGATAATCGGACGAGGATAATTGGGCGAGGATAATTGGGCGAGGATAATTGGACGAAGATAGTCGGACGATACAAGTGAATATTTTCCTGAACCACTGGATTAACTGGCTGGTCGGCATACCGGCATATGCAGAGTTAAGGAAATTATTTAGCAAAAGACGCAAAGGATATTATAAAACAATACAACAGGTTACTTAAAATACCCTTTTGCCTTTTAGGAAGGATCCGGTGAGACATTTGTTTTTTTCTCCTTTTATTATACTTTGAGCTAATTGTGGAATTTTTTTTCGTATATACATTTGTACTTTGCCCAATATAACAATTACATAAAAATTATATAATCCACGAAGAAAAGATTCTCATTCTGTGATATTTTTTTTAATATAAATTAATTTCGGTTTTTTGGATTTATATTTTAAATTATTGCACCATGTCCCAGTTCACTACTACAATAGAACCTTTTAGAAAGGGTACTTCTTTTTCAAACTGGGTAGAGAGGCTGGATTTTTTTTTCTTAGCCAACAAAATTCCAGAAAATGAGCGTAAAGCGCACTTTGTGACGCTTAGTGGACCATATATCTACGCAGAGTTAAAACTTTTATTTCCTACAACCAATTTATTGGACATTCAGTTCTCGACAATGCATAGCATAGCATAGCATAGCATAGCATAATTGCACAAAGAACCGTCAAAATGGTGCCTAGGAGTAGCAAGCCATTTTCAGTGTACAATTCCTGGTGATTTTTCTTTTCACTGGTCAATAACGTAGCTGGCCACGCCCAATGCAGATCAATAGAGGAAGGGATATCGGGAGTGTTAGTTTAATACTTGTTGCTACTAGAGACCGAGGAATCCTCTGCATCATCCACAAGTATCAAAGGAAGGAATTAGTGTTAGTGGAAAGGAATTGATCTGGATCCATCGAGGTTGATGGTGCGATCTTTTCTACACAAATTCGCGCCCGATATGGATATTTCTCGGTCTCTGCGAAACCGGCCATCAGAAGACGATATGAATAGAACCGCATCACGATCGCTGTATCGGCATAAAGGAGAATCGAAGTTTCTACCAATCGTTATTATCAGCAACCAATCGTTAACAGTCTGTATCACACCAAACTTCGCGTTCCTGTGAACTATTCAAATTTACCTCGAAACGAATGAATTTCGTAAAACGCACCGCACGCCGAATGCAAACTACTGGTACCAGCTCAAAGAACCGATAGAGCGAGTAAAAAACCCACAAGGCACACCCGAGCATTATACGATGTAATGGTCATTGAACTCCGAAACCGCTGTATTAAGATAGTTACACTGAGCGCTGTCAAAATAACGTGCGCGAAACTGAGCTGACCTCCCCGAAGCAAACTATGGCGTGCCCACTACACTCCGGAAACCCTTAGATAAACAAAACTCACCCGGGCCGATGATGCGTTTCACCGGGGCATTATGCACGACCGCTCCATTTTCTCCTACCGACGCATACGCGACACGACGTTTCGCACCAAAGACACCTACTGAGTATAAAAACTGACAAAGTTCCATGCATAGCCCAAAAACTTAAAAAAATGCAAAAAAGCATATTAAACAAAACAGAGTTCCAAATTTATTATTAAAATGCCAAAATAATTGCAATCAAAGTTCAGTTGTCGTGAACTATTTTCACGCCCAAAACGATTTCAACATAATTAAATAAAAGTTACTTATGTATATCAACATTTGTCCAAAAGCTAGGAAAATCATCAAACAAGAACATAGAACTGAATAAAATGTCACCGCCCTGCCAGGACTCACAATTGTAGATGCATCAATCGCATGCCGCATTGTCATGCTCGAATGATAAATTTTGAAACTATATTGTAAAACTGCCAATTTTGACCTGTGAGAGTGCATCGCACAATCTGGTTTGTAAATATAAAAAAAAAAAAACTGTACCCGCAACCGAAAAGCTACCACACTTTGTGCACCCAACAGATGACACATTTACACTTCTGACAAAGTCCAAAACCCGCTGAAAACCACTACACACAGAGCCTATGCATTCTTAAAATGTTTGATACAAAAACTTATACTCATCTGGACATTCAGTTCTCGACAATGGTAGAAAAACTTAAAATGAGAATAGACAAAACAGCATCGGGAATATGTCAGAGAATTTCCTTCAATCAACGTTGTCAAAGGGCAGACGAATCTGCTGAAGATTTTCTTTTAGCTTTGAAGCTTCAGGCAGAACTTTCTGCCTATGGCGTATTTAAGGATACGGCCATTCGTGACCGTCTTCTAGCTGGTTTGAGGGAAGTTTCTATCAAACAAAAAATTCTTGGTGATGCTGACCAAACGCTTGAGTCAGCTGAAAAAACTATTCAGACGTGGGAGGCGGCTAAGAGTAACATACAAAGTTTAACGCCAGGGCCAGTATCCATAAACCAATTAGTAACAATTAATGAACCGATTGGTCCATCCGTGAATAAATTGTTTTCCACTAATAACAAACCTCAGCACAAATCTGTTAAAGATAGGCTTGGATTTAAACCAAATCATAAAAGGCAAGCGACTTTCAGAAATCAAAATCATTCTCATGATAGGCGTTGGAATTCGACAAATTTTAAACCGGCAGGTTTCAGGGAAAATCAATTTTATCCAAATCGATTAAAGGACAATAGAGTTTGCGATTTTTGTGGAGTACGAGGGCACTTGAAGCGGTGTTGCTTCAAGCGGAAAGACTTAAAACGAGAAGCGATTAACCTGGTGGATCAAATAAAAGCAGGACCCTCTGGTACACAAAATCTGCCGGCTTTGATGGAACGAATGAGAACTGAGGAGACAGATAGTGACTCGGATGAAGGTATTCTGGAATGCATGAATGTGACGTCTATGAATAAGGTTAATGAACCATGTTTGGTGCATGTGCTGGTAGAAGGAAAACAGTTGGAAATGGAGGTTGACTGTGGTTCCTCCGTTTCTGTAATAAGTTTTTGCAAGCAATTGATAGTTGTCAACGGTGCCAAACTGATTATTGAAGGAGAAGTTAAAGTTTTAGTTTCTTTCAGGGGAACAACAGAGGTTTTGAAACTTTTAGTACTTAATTGTGAGAATAAATTTATTCCTCTGTTTGGCAGGCCATGGTTGGACGCCTTTATTCCAAATTGGAGAAAGTTTTTTTCTAATTTTTTGGAAATAAACAATATTATGGGAGACAGAAGTTGTTCAATTGTCTCTGAAATCAGAAAAAATTTGGACATTTATTCCAAAAAGATTTTTTTCGCCGATCAAAGGTTTTGAGGCGGATTTAGAACTTTAAGGGATAAGGGATAAAGGGATAAAGTTATGGATTAAGGGATAAAGTTATGTCGTATTTGGACAAGCTGGAGCGAGAGAAAGTAATTACTCCTGTTCAAACTAGTGAATGGGGTTCTCCAGTGATCGCAGTAGCGAAGAAAGACAATGAAATTAGACTTGTAATTGATTGCAAGGTTTCTATTAACAAGGTTATTATTCCAAATACTTACCCGTTACCTACAGCCCAAGATCTTTTTGCTGGTTTGGCTGGGTGCAAAGTTTGTTGTGCGCTAGATTTAGAAGGCGCATATACCCAGTTAGCTCTTTCTACACGTTCAAGAAAATTTATGGTGATAAATACGATTAAGGGCTTATTCACTTATAATAGATTACCACAGGGTGCATCGTCTAGTGCATCAATATTCCAGCAAGTAATGGATCAGGTTCTAAAGGGTTTAGATTTTGTTTATTGCTATTTAGATGATGTTCTTATAGCAGGGAGTAGTTTGAAAGATTGCAAACAGAAGCTTTTTGAGGTTTTGAAAAGACTCAACAATGCGAATATTAAAATCAATTTCGAAAAATGCAAATTTTTTGTAACGGTTCTTCTATATTTGGGACACATTATTAGCCAAAAAGGGCTGATGCCTTGCCCGGACAAAATCACTACAATTCAGCCAGCAAAAATTCCTAAGAATGTGACAGAACTCAAATCTTTTTTGGGTTTAATAAATTACTACAATAAATTCATTCCTCATTTGTCTTAAAAGTTGTATCAATTATACAAACTTTTGAAGAATGACGTTAAGTTTATATGGACTGATGAATGCAACAAAGTTTTTGAGGAAAGTAAAAAGGCTTTGCTGAATTCAAATATTTTGGAATTTTATGACTCAAATAAACCTATTGCGATCATTTCGGATGCTTCCGGCTACGGTTTGGGAGGAGTAATTATTCATATTATTGATGGGGTTGAGAAACCTATTCTTCATCTTTGAAGCTTTGTTTCGACTATCAAGAAGTTTCACAAATATTTATATGGGAAATTTTTTTATGTATATACCGATCATAAGCCTTTGGTAGGAATCTTTGGGAAAGAGGGTAAACATTCAATATATGTGACTAGATTACAGCGATATATTTTAGAACTTTCAATTTATAATTTTGAAATAAAGTATAGGCCCTCTGCTCAAATGGGAAACGCGGATTTTTGTTCCAGGTTTCCATTGGAGCAGATGGTGCCAGCTGAATTTGATAAAGAATATGTCAAAAGTATTAATTTTAGTCAAAATTTGCCAATTGACTATAAACAGGTTGCTTCAGGAACAAAGAATGATCAATTTCTGCAACAGATAGTGACCTATATGAAACGTGGTTGGCCTAAACGTATTGACAAGCGTTTTGAAGATATATTTTCGAGTCAGCAAGACTTGGCATTTTTGACGATTGCTTGCTCTTTAAAGACAGGGTGATTATACCAGAGGCAATGCAATGCGATGTTTTAAGACTTTTACATGCCAATCACGGGGTAATGGTTAAAATGAAGCAATTAGCAAGGCGATACATATATTGGTTTGGGATAAACAAAGACATAGAAAATTTTGTTGCTAGTTGCGATGCTTGCAACGGTATGGCGTTAGTCCCAAAATCTCATATCAAATCTCAATGGATCCCTACTACTAGAGCTTTTAGTCGAGTACATATAGATTTCTTCTTTTTCCAAAACCACACTTTTTTAATTCTCGTGGATAGTTTCTCAAAGTGGGTGGAAATAGAGTGGATGAAGAGAGGTACGGACACAGGCAATACATTGAAAAAGCTCGTTGCATATTTTGCTCGATTTGGTTTGCCTGATGTTCTAGTTTCGGACGGTGGTCCTCCATTTAATTCACAAGCTTTTGTAGATTTTCTAAAAAAAGACAAGGAATTAAAGTCTTTAAGAGTCCTCCATACAATCCTGCCAGTAATGGTCAGGCGGAGAGATTAGTAAGAACAGTAAAAGAGGTACTAAAGAAATTTCTACTAGATCCAGAAGTAGCTGAATTGAATTTGGAGGATCAGATTAATTTATTTTTAATAAACTATCGTAATAGTTCGACAATTGATGGACAATTTCCATCAGAAAAAATCTTCTCTTTTACGCCTAAGACACTAATAGACCAAACCCATCCAAAAAAGAATTATAAACAATATTTAACACCGCTAACAAAGCATGACCCACCTATGCAACCGAATGATGAGGTTAAGGCAAAGGATAAAAACGCTATAGATGTAGCGAATCCTTTGGAAAATCTGATGGCTGGCGACGAGGTGTGGTACAAAAACCACGACACACGTAGCCATGCTCGATGGATAAAGGCCACATTTCTAAGGCAGGTTTCTAAAAATGTCTTTCAGGTGGAAATTGGAAACGTGCCAATAAGCGCACACAGAGGCCAAATTAGGATGGCCAAAACAAACTCGCTCGTTCAGCCAAACGTGCGTTTCTCTGTCGAGATGGCGGAGTCAACGGTGACTGGAGAAAACCAGGAAGAGGTGCAAGAAGGATTCAGGGGGTTCCCGGAGGAGTTTTCTGCGCGTTCGCGGAAAAGGAAAATAATAACAAATTCTCCCATCAGAAGATCGAAAAGGAAAAAGATCGTTAAGACCGATCGAGATTGTATACACAATTAATTAATTATATTAATGCTCTGAATTATATTGTAAATTAAGAAACTGATCTATTCTATTTTTCGAATAATTATAAACTTAAAACTATGTATCTTATATTAGAAATAATTACATGTTATATTTTTTTCTTTTTCGCAAATTCAGATTATTTATAAAACTTAAGAATTAATAAAGTTTGTTAATTCTTTCAAATATTTTAAAAACTAAAAAGGGAAGAGTTGTTGCATACAAGTATCGATTTTCGATACTTCAATTTTACCTAAAATATATATGGAAACAAATTAGAGTGCTGTTCGGATTCGAGCAGCTCTGTCAAAAGAGATTCTAATAAATGCGAACGACGTGAAGTTGAGCGTCAGTTCATTTCCAGCATCCAACCAGTTAAGTTGATTTATTTGTAACTAAAGTGTAACTAAAAGAAAGCCCCCACGGAAGGTGATTAGATGGCAGAACCACTTAATATATTATAAGATAAAATCTTCAAACCTTGGTCGTTCTAGATTACTTCTCTGGAATTGGAAACCAGACGTTTGGGTTTTTCCGGATTGATTATAATAGTTAAACGAGGATAATAAACTCTTGAGCATCTTTAGATCCTTCCTGTGGTTCTGTTCTCATTCGAGAGCAACTTGCCTGAGCGTCTGTTCCCCAGGTTAGGGGCGGCTCAAACAGCGACTGATCCGGAGCGGACGGCTGAACTATAAATTGCGGTGCCTCGCCAGCTACACCCAAGATGGCAGCCCCGTCGCGAGACTAGGCATCGCAGCCCTAGTAAGGCAGCATGCTGAAATAAACGTACTACGAACAATCCAGAGAATGATACAAATCGGAACAATCGGTATAGACCAACGGCCAAATGAACCAAGGCAAACGAAAAAGGACAACGATTGGAAACTTGGCACTTGGGATGTTAGGACTCAGCGCGAATCGACACGCGCGAGCATCTTGGCCAGAGAGCTGGTGGAGAGGTGCGTTGGCCTAAAACCGGAGAATGAGAATTTCGGGCGGTTGATCCGACCGCGGGCACTTCTTTCAAGTATCACATCTACTACAGTGGCGGCGACAGAGCGGAACGGGGCGTCGGTTTCATGCTACTTGGAAACCAAATGAAGCGTGTTATTAGGTGGAGGCCTATTAATGACCGTCGATGTGTATTGAGGATCAAGGGCAGATTCAATTACAGCCTTATCAACGTGTACGCGCCGACAAACGATAAAACCGATGACGTAAAGGAGGAGTTCTATGAGCTCCTTGAGAAAACGTATGGAGAGTGCCCACAGCACGATATAAAGATCGTCATCGGAGATACGAACGCACAAGTCGGACGAGAGGAGTTTTTTCGTCCCGTTATTGGTAGGGAAAGCCTCCACTCTACCACCAACGACAACGGCTTGAGGTTAGTGAACTCCGCCGCGGCCTGGGGAGTGGCCATCTGTAGTACCCATTTTGCACGTCTGAACATTCGGAAGCACACCTGGAGACACCCCAATGGAGAGGCCTGCTTCCAGATCGACCACATGCTGATCGACAGCCGGCACTTTTCAAACGTCGTAGATGTGTGGTCTTTTCGAGGGCCAAACATCGACTCGGATCACTATCTCGTGTTTAAAGGTGGCGGTAGAGAAGAACCGAGCCTACGTCAACACGTTAGTGGCAGCTAATCGTATGACGCGTCACATGCTGGAGAAATACCGGGAGGCAAGAGTTGCCGAAAAGAGGCACCGCCGTAAGAAACGTGAGCACTACGATCGCGTCCTCGCGGAGGCGGAGAATTGCTCCACCAGGCACGACACGAGGAGCTTCTATAGAACGATCAACGGACTCAGGAACCGGACCTAGCCAGTACCTGCCATGTGTAATGACAGAGAGGGGAACCTCCCAAGCAGCACACATTGTTGCAATGAAGCAAATGCAACTCTCAATGCAGCATTCATAGATTGTAATAATTCGCATCCGTTACTTTTATTCAACTTCTAAATAACTGAAAAAGCGCAAGAGGTGGAGCCTATATGCAACTAACAGTGTTATGTGAAATCATCACCTGCATCGATAGCCGCTGCAGTATAGAAGGAAATGAGAGGAGAAATAAAATTTAGTTTGTTTACTTTTACTCTCATTACTCTTCGATGATGGTGTCGCGAAGTGTCATATAACTACATACATTAAAAAAAACTTCAAATATATCGAATTTTTTCTCTACTTACGCTTCTGATAGGTATGTAATTCTACCTGCGATTCAAAATTTACCGTGCAAAAAATGTTTTTACTTCGTAATTATTCACGCGCTTTTTATAAAGTGTTGTAAAAGTAATATTATGATTCAAACTCGCCAAATTATAAGCAATGTTTTGGGAAACGATAGTGCAGAAAACCTTGCTCGGTGGATATGCAGTGTTAATGGTGCGAAATATGAAATAACAAAACCATATTTCCAACAATAATCATTTATCATTCATTTATATTGAAGATGGCTGTTTACTGTGTGGTTATTTTAGCAAATATATGCTTTAACAAGATGTTGCTATACATTTCCATCACTAGTTTGCTTTCGTAAGAAGAAAACATTTGTAAAACAATAATATGCAACATCATGTGACATTATCGTTATTTAAAAGCATCATGAAATAAGCCGTTGGAAATAGATTGCAGATAACTATTGAGCAATTTCTAGTGTTCAAATTCGAGAATGATACACGTAAATAACAAAATGTTGCTCAATTCTTTTAAATTTCTTTAGAGTAACCGGAAAAGTTTCTTGCACCGTTAAAAAAGTTTTAAAACAACAAATATAGAGTAGTCTCATTTGAAAACATGTTGCAAGTGCTACTTGGGCTGATTACCGATTAATCGCAGGTGGCCAGGCATTGGAAGCAACATTTTGAAGTGGTGTTGAACGGTGAGGAAGGTAGAAGAGTCGTCGAGGAGAGTTCACCAGATTATCCTAAGGGTATGATCTGAGGAACAACTACCTACGGACTGGTTGGAAGGACTCATATGCCCTATCTACAAGAAGGGACATAGACTCGACTATAGTAATTATCGAGGCATAACCCTTCTCAATTCCGCTTTCACATCATGCGTCTGTACAGCGGGCGATGGGGATACTTTCGAAGTGGCCGACGAATTTGTTTATCTTGGTACTCTCGTGACATGTGACAACGAGGTGAGCCGCGAGGTGAAGAGGCGGATTGCGGCGGCGAATAGGGCTTATTACGGATTGCGTAGCCAGCTTAGGTTCTGAAGCCTACAGATTTGTACGAACTTTGCGTTCTATAGGACTTCTTTACCTAGAAAATGGGGTGTGGCGCAGGCGCATGAATCACGAGCTGTATGAAGTATACAAACACGCTGATATTGTCAAGCAGATGAAACACGACAGGTTACATTGGGCTGGCCACGTAGCACGGATGGCGGTTGAGCGACCGGCGAAGATAATATTTAACAGAGAACCGGATAGAGGCCGTGGGTGTAAGGGGAGTCTGGAGAGGAGCAGCCCAAGACCGAGTGTTGTGGAGACGTATTCTGGATTCAACATAGGATCTCAACGATCTGTCGCCATAAAAGTAAAGTAGTAATCCAAATGATATGTTTACTGGACTCTAAAACTGCTTTGCAAACTTTTGATTTAGAGCAGTTTTTTTTAGAGTTTATGGATTTTACCTCTGTTGGATAATAACAATCAAATTTCATTATATTTAGCTCTTTATTAACAATAATCCCATCCATCTCTGAAAGCTGCATAGTTTCTGGCTGATTGTGTTCATAAAAAATATTCATTGGAAAATTATTAAGAAGCTTAAGTCCAATTTTTGTTGTTAGCAGAAATTGTTTTCACTTTTCAGAACAGAAGGAACATGGTAAAACCATCCCTCAATAAGCCAAATACATCTCATGATACAAAATAATTTAAATGAAATAAAATAACCTAAAGAGCGATAATTACCATGATTCTGCAGCAATTTTAAAATGTATTTAATCAAACCTACGTACCGGTTTCATGTTTTTATGTTGTTCTCACAACTCTGTCTCCTGGCGGCGCTTCTTCTCCCGATTGAACTGTATTTTCTATTTCGCTGCTGCTTGGAATGCTTCACATTCTGGACGATTTAGTAATGTAGTTTTCAACGACACGCCGTCTAGGTACTGACCTAAAACTACATTCTGTCATTCGCTGCCCCAGATGCGGAATGTTCGGCATAAAAGTTTAATTCGTTACGCTACAAAACGAAATTTGGTTCCAATGAAACACACGGTTTTTTATTCATGTTCATATCATTGTTTGTGGTATAAGATCGAAAAGAAGCATTCGTTATTTTGTAGTATCTGAAACGTTGCGTTATTTGTTGTAGCTATAACATTTATCAATAATATACACTTTAAAACTCTTTCCTTTCTCCGTACAAAATATATAAACATTTGCAGTTTCACATGCGCTTCATTTGGTAGCGTTTGATCTCTCCTTATCGTAAGTCCTTAAAAGTATGTACTGCTAGTGAAGCGGTTCGTTTAACACAAACACTACTCAGAACTGCATTGTTTTCCTACACACGAAACAGCCATTGGGCGATTCCCTCTGTATACTCATCTATCATCAGTTTTATATTTCAATAATCAATGCGTGTTTTGTAAATGTACCTGAAATTACACTTTTACAGCGTGCAGCTACTAGAATTATTGTTATCCTTGTGTTTTCTGTATAAAAAATATATGAAATATATTTACGTAACTAGAGGATTTGTATCCTACCCCTATAGCAGACCATTTTGCTTAGTTGCTTTTGATGTAGGCGTAGGACAAATGTAGGCGAATATCATTAATGTGTGCGAGCGCAAATTTTCGGCTGGTCAGAGCTTAACCGTCGCCAGTGTTAGCATGATGAGGGGATAATAAAGGATTTTCTGATGGAGTACAAAATAGAACGACCATTGCGTTGACCTTATTGTTCAAAAAACCGAACTATCGGCACTTTTCGAGCATCCGTGTGATTCAGTCGAAAGTTCGATACGATGATTCTAACAATAAACGGGATTATCACACCCGGCCTACACTTATAATACACATGAATTTCTCTTACGGTTTAATGATACCACTAGACAAGTTTAACAACTGCATTCTTTTTGTGATTTTTTAATCATCTTGTGATGGTACCATTCAGTTTCTGTTATTCAGAGGTGATGTACAGATAATTTCCAAAGCTCATTTTGCTCTTTCTCAGCTTGGAGAGTTTAGAACTAAAATATATGTGCAATATGCCAGAGCAAGCTTCACTTTGTTCTGGTAAAAAGAATGTTTTGTTACCCAGAAGCTTGTAAGGTTTGGTTGTGCTTATAATTTTGATAAGCCTTATCAACATTTTTACAATAAATTTTGAAACACAGTAACAATCCAAACCAAAATAAACAGAAGTAAAACAATTTATATCGAAAAATTGCAATAAATTTAATAACTGTTGTACTGAAGACTGAGATAGAGCAATCTGCACATTTTTCCCAACATCATCCTGCATACGTGTATCAATACTGCCTATGCGAAAAATTCCAAACTGACAATTAGTAGTATTTCATATCAATACTTAAAAAATAAGTTTACATGTAGCATACATGTAAGAAATGTTTAGTGGATACGTATTTAGCACAAATTCATGTTCTCAAGAGTAAATTATGCTCGACTTTTTTGTAGCCAAACATTGACTTTTTTTGTTCAATTTAACACAGTTTTCCATTGTATTTACCAAAAAAAAACTAATTTCAAAAGTGAAGGGAACACTAGCATTGTACCAACAGTGGCAGAGTGAATTTTGAACTTGAAAAGATGTGGTAGAACCTACTATTATTTGTCCAGCTCTTAGAAGTGCGACTGGGCCTGTTCCAACCGGCGGACGATGTTTTTGTAGAATTCAATTTGCGCTCCTATGAAGTTCCCGATCGTATCCTTCAGATGTGTATCCCGCTCTTGTCGGAAGTGTGCCATTTCCGCTAGCAAGGCGTACGACATCACGTCCACGCGGCGGTTTACTTCAGCCAGCTGACTGTTTTCCATTTTCTGTTCGGCGGTTAGCTTCTCGCAATCTTTCCGCTTCTGGACAGCGTTTCTGTACTCGCTCAGAGTGTCTGGGAAACTGTTCAATAGACCACGGTATATGTGCAACCGATCCGCGAACGGAATGAAATCATGCTTCGGCTGGTCGGCAAACATTTGCCCAATGTTAATGAAGATACCAGCTGCTTGTCCAACCGAGCTGGATAGGCTAACCTGGGTAACTTGGCGACGCTCGTCGACGTCCAAGGCACGGGCCAACTC
This sequence comes from Wyeomyia smithii, assembly GCF_029784165.1. NCBI lineage: Eukaryota > Metazoa > Arthropoda > Insecta > Diptera > Culicidae > Wyeomyia > Wyeomyia smithii. Next base: position 210,358,663 of record NC_073695.1, read on the forward strand.
CGATAAACCCTCACCAATTCTCTGATAATCTTGTTTCCACTGCAGTTGAAACTTTTTCGTTTCATCGGTGCAGATTTGTGCTAGCGTTTTGACAGCCGTATTCATTTGAGGCACGAAAAGGGTACAAGAATCCACCTGCGGTTCAACCTGTGAGTGAAGCAGAGTTTTCTCTGGTGGAAATATGGCGGCACAGAACGTCGTTCCCACCAGTGGATCTTTCTCGGCCGTTCGTTTTCCTGTTTTCCATTTCTTCTCGTCTGTACAGGTCAGGAAATGCATCCAAACTCCACAAGTCGAAAGAACCGGATGTCGACACATCCAATCTACGAATTCTTGCAATTGCACACGTCGATGCTCGACGAACTCCTCATCGTACCGGCCGGATATTTGCTTATCCGGCAGTGGAGGAATTGGGATCAGACAAAATTTCTCCACTAAACGTTCATGCAGCCAGTCAAAGTGTTTATATCGTCGAGACACTGCAGTGTTGTTAAACGAAGGCGTCAACTGATAAGCGATAAAGCTTTTAAGGCCATTAAACTTTTTCTCTTTTTTTGGCGAATCGACCGAAACCGTATAAGCGTCGCGCATCGGTTTCCATATGATTCCGCTTTCGGTCTGTAAAATCTGCACTCGATCACTTTCGGAAACCGCAGGTACACTCGCTCCCATCAAAAAGGAATCGCCACTTTTAAATATCTTATTCGATGAGGTTGTTCTCCTAGTTCCGCCCACCACCGTGGAAGCTAGAGACACTGAATCTCCATCGTGAGCTCCTGCAGGTATGGCCGGCAAGTTGGCATTGGCATAATAACTACTCTGGAAATTTCCATTCTGATTGTTGTTAACATTCACCCCACCTGCATTGGTTCCTCCAGTATGTGCTGGTCCAATCTCCGAGTATGTATCATTATCATCGTCCCAATCATCTTCCCAGTCGTCCTGTTGTTCTCCCCAGTCGTCTGCCGTTTGATCATATCGTGGTCCTTGTGGTGGTTGTTGCTGCGGCGGCGGCTGCTGCTGCTGTTTGACTGCCGGTGCCGCCGCTAGTGGCGGCGGAGGCATCTTCGGTGGTCCCGCATTGTTTGCTAACACTTCCACGTATGCAGCTGGAAATAGGCCTCGCTGACCACGGGAGTTTGTGCCTTCCCACCATCCCTCACCTACCTCGGTGTTCGTTACGGTCAGGATTTCCCCAACAGTGATGGTAATTTCCGCCGAATTGGGCTCCCCAGCAAAGTCATATAGCACCTGCACGCGAGACATGCTGGAATGCAGAAAAACAAAAAAAAATTCAATTAAAATATCGTTATTGATTGGTCAGCTTTGAGGCGGCAAAAAAATGATCGCGAGTGAGTCAATCTACCTGGCGTTCCCTTCTACTGCATTCCATTGAACTTTCTAACTACTAAGCATTAAGGCAATTAAAGTTACATTCATGACAATATTCCCAGCAAAGCACTAAACGATGTTGATATCCAACTTCCAAACGAGTGAATATGCTGTCGGTATCACTGCATAGAACATGCACGCGGGGCAGGACCGGTATTATCAAAATGGAAGTCACACAAAAATTTCTGACACCATTTTTTTTAAATTGTTTCTTTCCTAATTAATGAATCCTGACTTGATAATTTATTTCTGAATTCTAATTATGACCGTTACCGCCCCCATTGGTATGGCGCCCCAACACAACCGCGGACACTGCATAAAGGAAGTGCCGCCGGCCCTGCATGACCGCAACCAACCCGCACTAAATTAGCGATATGAGAGCAATTTAACTTCGGGTGTGTGCATTCACTGCAGATAAGAGCCGTCCTCCAACCGTCGAAAATCGTGCGGCAGACACGAGTTGCTGCAAAAAGTGCGAAGACCCATCGACCAGGAACTGTTGTTGCCTTTTTAGATAGGGGAGAACGTGACGTGACGTATGGCAAAATTCGATCAGTGTGTCAAAGTTGCCTCCGGTTAAAAACAACGAATATTCAGCGCATAAACTGACGGACATCTGAGCGTCGCGACGGATGCACGTGTGGAGTAAAATTCTATTATGTATATCAAAGCGTAGTTTCTTCTAACTGCTCTCTTTATCCAGCGGATACGGCAGATGAGAGTCCAGCCAAGCTTAATCCGATGACCACGGAACAAGGGTAAAAGCAATAATTGTCGTCATTTGGTTAACCTTCCTCGTTTACCGTGTTTACCCTACACTCCAACCAGAATGGGAACCGCGTTGAACATAGCCAATTTACTATCCCCATCCACGGTTAAATCAACATCGCTTATTCTGCCTCCTTTCTACCTCCCGAGCCACACGGACGGCTGTCCACAGGGCCCGGGGTCGATCAGTCCTGGATGGACAACGTTACCGCAGCGTTCTAGTTAACGAGAAACGACGTTTGGTCGAGCGTTTTTGATGAACGGTTGTTATCTAGAAAAGTTGAATTTGGACACACAGAAACGACGACAGGCGGGACTCAAGTGGTGGCTGAAGTGGAAAGCGTACAAGCACCAAAAACAAACCACTATGACTAATTAGTAGATCGATGAATAGATGGAAATAACGGTTGTAATCAACTATTTGGGCCGAGAATGGCCTTGTGGGACTAAGTTTTGTTTAGGAGCAAAGATTATGAGGAAAAGAAATAGGACGACGTATTCAGTTAAAGTAGGTGGACGGTTGGAGCTGAGTCATTGTATAGAAAGATATCACAACTAATCAATTACTTCATTGAGAGTATCTAATTTGAAGTTTACTGAACAAATTAATAAAAAAACAAAATCAAATGTTTACATAACTGCAAACAAATTCATGAATGTGACCAAATCAACCGTCATCAACGTATTATAAGTATTTGGAGAACGTTTGTCGACTGCCAGGAAGAAAAAATCGGGGAGAAACGAAATCCGAAGGCTGCAAAAACGACGAAAAGAGTGGACAGCAGTTTCAAGCAAAATCCCAACCTTTCCGTCCGAGAATCGAGCTAAAAAACGAGCCGGACTGTCGATTCACAAAGAGATGGTAATTCCAAATCGTGACGATAAGCAAAACAGGTCGGCAGACAACGATCGCGAAAGCTGTACGTGAAGATGCTGACGAAGTTTGATTGCGTAGTACACGTTGGTGAAACTTACGCCAAGGCAGAATTTAAACAGCTTCCTGGACAGGAATATTATATGGCAATTGGAAGAGAAAAGGTGGCAGAGATTTTCAAACACATTAAGCTGTTGAAGCAAAGAAATATCCCGGCCGGATTTAGCATCTTGCCATTACGGAAAAAATGCCATGGAGTGGTATGCCGTAAACAACGTCCAGGTGGTGTCAGAAGACGTGAGCCCTCCCAACACATCATAGCTCCGCCCTATAGTAGAATACTGAGCTATTGTCAAACGGAACCTCAAGAAGACGCAAAAGACTGGCTGTTAACAGGCTGCAATTCGAGGCTAACAGGCGTTCTGCGAAGAACAAAGTGATCAAGAAGACTGTACAAAATTTTATGGAAGGAGTCATGAGAAAAGTCAATATTTTTCCTATATCTCGTAGGAATTGAACGTGACAAAGAAACATGATCTGATTTTTTAGTTAAAAATCACAGGAGGGTTGTGAGCAAAGCCACGACCGCAAGGTTGAAGTAGAATACTTTTACACAGCTCTACTTACGACTGTACATTAACCTACGGCCGAGCGAATCGGTTCACGCCGCTTTTCGCGTTTAGCCTGGCAGAGGCCTAATGCGCACGGCCAACACAAAAGAAAGGTGTTTTCACATTGAAAATTAGACACGGCTTTACTGGAGTAAGTGTTGGCAAATGCATCAACCGCTAATACCGCCGCTATCGTACGAAAGTCAGCCTGGCAGAGGCCTGAGACGTGGTGACCAACCACAGGGCAAGTGATTTGTTCAATTTGAAGGCAGCCACAGGCGCAACCCGCTGCTATCCTCTGTTACTGCTGAGTGCTGATATCTGCTGTCAACGTTGTGGACGGTCCATCCAGCTCACCATCCGACTGATGAATGTAGCCAGTTTTCCCAGAAACACTCTTTTATAGCCGAAGGGTGCTACGTAATAGGCCACGTCTTTCAGTTCAGGTTTACCATTTCCTTATGTTCTTTAGACGAATTATTCCACAATTCGCATTTGATTTTTGTATCCAGCGAATAAACACCGATGGTGCTCTCACACACGCAACGGTTTTAACCCGTATCTTATTGCGGTTTGTAACATCAAGCGATTTCGTTTGCTCGCTGTTGCGTATTAGCAGCTGGGAGACGACGAAATTCTGTTTATGCTGATTGATTGAATCGACTTCATATTAGCTCTGCATAGTCGAACTAACTGCTTTTGTGAATGCGTTCTAACAGGGCAGTTTATTATTCAATGTCGGTTATACTGATCGCAGCCTTTGCGCTGCCCCTACAGTGGGGGGGTTTACTAAATAAAGTGAAAATTAGACAACTACAACAGAATTTGATTGCATCCCGCACAGAATGTCTGCTTTTGTTGATGCCAGAAAATTATTAACCTTCAATTATTTGTTTATTTGCCTTGAAAAAAGCATTTTGCGGTATTAAATCGGTTACTGATTACAACTTTTGAGCTGCCCTAACATGGGGGGAATTAAGATACATGGACAACATGTACTGTGGAAGCTATTTTACATTCAGTAAATTAGACGGGTGCGACAGATTTAAATTGCTAGGATGCAACACAGAATGCTTGCTTGCGTTGACAAAAATTATTAACTTTCAATGACTTGTTTATTTGCCTTGAAAAAGGCATTTTGATGTTCAAAATTGGATTTCCTGATGGCAATCTTCATGCTGCCCCAACACGGGGGGAATAATGGCTGTCTGGCGTCACACGCTGAGAAAAACCGCGCTGCTCCTGAGATGTGGTGACCAACCACAGGGCTAGTGTTGCTGCTAAGGAAGGACGACTGCTCTGCCCATAATTCAAAAATTGGCTAATATGCCATAGGCATCAAATCGAGAAAAACGCATTTGAAAGTTTTTTGTCGGTACAACATATTTTTACTGCTCATGACAACTTTTTTATTGAGTATATCACCCTTCATGTATGCTGGAACCTTGCCGTTGAGTTGAAACAGAGAAATCTGTAGAAAAATTTCATCCGCCACGTATTTTTAACACAGTAGTCGTTTTTTCAATTATAAACGAAAGGTCAGTTGACAAAACGGTGTGCAATTTGGCTAATATCCATACGATGTGAATTATATCGTACTCGTTGGTGATGAAAATGGTTTTAAATTTTATAAAACAACACGGAAGCACAAGTGAGGATGAAAAGGACGACGAGACAATTGTTACGTGCGGCAATATAATAATATAACAAAAATATTATTATTCATGGTAATCTCACAATCCACTTTTCTTTTTTTTCTCATCAAACCCAAACTGAAATCTGAATCTTCTCTTAAATAATATTACTCCTAATCAAAGAGCCTAATATAATTTTTTTTAATGTAAGGATTTATGACAGAAGGAAACAGTCACACGTTTTGATCATTGGGTTTTCTCAGTACAACAAATAAATTCTTGTTGCATCAAATATTCTTCGTGAAAAAGTCAAATTTGATGCAAGGGCCTTACGATCGCTCACCTGTCGCCAGTAACCACCAAGCTACAACACACTTTTGAAAGTTAGAAGAAACACAGTTAAGTAATAATACACTGGTTCGTGAACATGCCACAGGTTCATATTGGATATTGGATATTAGCCAAATTCTCAATTATTTTGGATATTAGCCAAAATTGTTTCACGTTTGCTGCCTTCCCAAATGCATTTTTTGACAATCGGCTTCCGTAGGGACCTTGTTTAGGGTGTGTACCATCACGAGAAACTGTTTTCTCGATTTTGGTAAAAATGGCATATTAGCCAATTTTTGAATTATGGGCAGTGCTGTTGTCGCTGTCTAGAACTATTATGAGCGGCTCCGGCTGAAACAGGCTCTTATATAGGCCAAATAGCATGTTTTCAATTGCAAGGTATATGATCCTGTCGACCGTGCTTGCGAAGCAAGCATATAACGACCAATCAGAGGTCGAATTTTTCGTTTTGACAAGGCTTGACTATTTTCAATAGTTCAATAGTGTGAATAATAAAATTACAATTATCTTATTTTGGGAAGAATCTTAGAAGATTTTCCAATCTATTGCTGCAAGAACGAATGAAATCCATCGAATACTAACCGATTTATTAGCATTTGAAATTAGACATATTTTTCACATTTTTCGGTTTTAGATTTTCATTTCACATCCCTATGTAGCTGAACTTCCTGAAAGAAGTATTCTACTTCAAAAAAATGATCATTTTTGTTCGACCAGTTTTCAACCGTAACACCCTTTAAGTAATTACCCGGCATCGCATAGAAATTTTACGAGACGTTTCTGAACCCCATTCATGAATGAAATTTCGACAGAAAGCTCGGAACCGCTGAACCCTGGGGAACGGTATCGACTTCAATTGATGTGAATAAACCGAGCACTGCGCATAAAACGGCCACAATTCCAGCAGAGGCAAGGAAAATTAGTTCTACTGCATGACAACGCTCGGCCTCATACTGCCAAATTCGTTCTTACTCCTACGCGGAGTGTGCGGACCATGCGCACAGTGAAGTAGGTGGATTTTTATGTTTACTAATAAACATCGCTTTAGTTTTAGAAGGATTAAACAAAAGTAGATTGCTTTTAGACCATCGAAGAACCTTTTCTAGATCATGATTGATTTTACGGAGGTTATGACCTGCCTCTCTCTTCAATATTCTCAAAATTCATACTTTTTTATCAAGCACCCCCTTAGGGCTAGGCCACGGAATTGCACATTGCACCATCAGCCATGGTAATCAACATTTTATATTTTATGCTGAGCTACCATCGAAGTACCGTTTGAGAGAAAAAAAACATTTTCTAATTTATCATCTGAATATTCCTGCAATGGATGTAGCACCGAAAATATTCTGGTACATGTATGATCCAGTAACAGTTGCAACCTGACCTCAATCAATTTCTTTGTTACTGTGATGAATTTACTATTCGGATTACAAAGATTTTTATCTGTGAGAACCTTGTGATAAGGGGGATGTATGATTAAATTCCAAAATTATGATTCACTTTGGATTTTAATGCACATACTGTGCTTTAGTTAAACTTGCATCAACATCCAAGGCCAAGTGTGATCCACTCACAACCAACCCAACTGGTTTCTGAGGCGAAAAATCTCTGGGATCACGCCTTGAGAAAGTAAAGCCGTTGGCGCCGGTCCGTTAATCAACGGGTCGTGATCTAGGGTTCTGGCTGTAGTCACCTCCCCGGGCGTCGATGATTGGCACACCAACAGTGGTGGAACTAGTTCGAGAGAAAATAAACGAGAATGAAAAAAACGAGGCCAAGGCTTCAACATTGGAGTACTGTACAATTTCCTGCGAATCTGTCATAGTAGGCTATGGCCGTTATTGCATAGCAACCTGTGTGCAATTGCAATACAAATAACAGCTTCCAAAACACTACGGTCCTAAAGTGAAGCATTGAGACGCTTCAGAGTTAAGTATGCGAGATTGCTATTTTAAACTACTGTGCATGATGAAGCATCATATTTTTGACGTTGGACTAACGTCTATATCGAAGTTAGGCATCTGAATCTGAAAATCTAGTAATTCAACCAGGGAAAACCAGGGAAAAGTGGTCAGGTTTTGAGCGCTCATATATCAGTCGTTTCTTTTCAGAATTTCGAGGTTTTGGCATCAACCGATCAGAAATTCTTTTACGGTTGAATTTATGTAACATATGTAACAAAAATAACCTATTGTTCGAGATACACTAATAAAAAATTGATGAATCACATCGATTGTCTAAATCATACCGAGCAACCAATCACCACCTCTCTTCACAAGCACAGTCGACACTAACGGATACAATCGATCTGACTTTGTAAACAGTCTCGCAGCTTTCAACCAATAACGAGCTCGCTTTCGGTAGCTGAAACAGGTGTTTCAACACCGTTTTAATATGCTTCTTTTATCATTACCACTAAACAGATTCTAAACACCAATGGCTTGACTGATAGGGGAAATATTGCGCAAGATTGTCATATAATAATTTAAATAAGTTTTCGATACTAAACTAGTTAAAAGTTGTGTTAGAAGTCGTGCACATTCAACCAATCACAAGCTCGCTTCTACTTTGTTTGCGGATGGATTTTTGCTTTGGGCTATATAATAGCCTGCGTCTTCTCATAGCAGTCATCAGTTAACAAGTGGAAGGCCACTAGAACGGTCCTGAATAACCAGCAGCGGTGGCTGATTCCAGTGGCGAAACTGAGCTGCAGCAGAACCTGAGCGGTGGTATCAGGCAGCAGCGGCGGAGGTAGTGGGCAGCTGCATTTCTTCATTCAGTTCGGTTCCCCTTCGATCTGAGTTGGACCCCACCAGGAGTAATCCAATTCAGATATCGTTGGGTGAAAACGGCCAGAAACCGCGCGAGCCAGCACCGCCACTAGGAAAGCTACCGCCATTTAGTGTGTGTGCAGTGTGCACATATAGCGTATGTGCATCTGCATTGCCATGACATTTGCGATGACAGGGATGGCGCTGTTGCGTGTGTATGGCTAGCTATAGCGTGTGTAAGACATAGCATGTGTAGCATATTATGGCCATTGCGTGTATATCTTCAGCGTGTGTACGGATAGTTATAGCGTGTGTGTGGATAGCTGCTGCGTGTTTAATGATTAGTTATAGCGTATGTATTAGGGGTGGGAATCGTTATGTGGAAAAAACGAAATTTGATAGCAGAAAGCCAGAACCAAGTTTTTTTTTTTTTTTGTTCTGTTTGGGGCCCCAAACAATCCTGAATTTGGCTTGGCGCATTGCATTTCAAATTTATATGGAGATTTGTATGAAAAAACCAACTTTTTTGCATTTTCCATACTAAAGAGCTCAAGATGGCTCAAACCATAGGTTTCATTACTTCAAACGGTAGGTTTTTTAATGCCTTACAACTTGGCCGAAGACACTAAAGAGCTAGGGTGAGCCAAAAAAATACTAGAGCTGTTCAAAATTAAGTATGTCGAAATTTATGTTGCAAACCATTTTTTCTGCCAACACTGCCAGTGTACCGGCGTCAGTCAGATTTCCATCAGAAGTTACCTCTGAAACATGTTCTAGAGTATATCTACGCCTAGAATATTGACCTAAATTTGTTTACTTGATCCAGCTGAGTGTATAAAGTCGTTACGACAGGTTACTTTTGATGGGAATCCTACTGACGCCGGTACATTGGTAATGTTGGCAGAAAAGAAGATTTTCTGCATTTGAATCGACATACTCAACTTTGAACAGCTGTAGCTCTTCTTAGGGACATCCTAGCTCTTTTGGTCTTCTACAAAGTTGTTAGGCATCTAAAATACTATACCTTTACATAATGTAGTGCATTTTTAGAGCATTATTGAGCTCTCTAGCAAGGTAAATGCTAAAAAGTAGGTTTTCCCATATAAATTTTCATACAAATTTGAAATGCAATGCGCCAAGCGGAGACAAGACCAATCGACTTCAGGTAAGTTTAGGGTTGTTTGGGATCCCAAAAGGAACCAAAAAAACTTGGTTCTGGAAAATCGATCATTTTTCCCCACCCTAGTATGTATGGATAGTAATAACACATGGTTGGATAGCTCATGCGTGTGTACAGATAGTTGTATCGGTTGTATGGATAAAAATAGTGTGTGTATGGATAGCTTTAGCATGTGTATAAAAAACTATACCTACAGCGTGTGTATGAATAGTTTTAACGTGTGTATAGATAGTTATAGCATGTGTGTGTGGATAACTATAGCGGGTGTTTATCGAAGCCCGATCAGAAAGAACAAACAAAAATGTAACAGAAGTTGTTAGTTTGTTACGGGAAAAACCTTACAGGCTGTGTTTTCAATTTGGTCCCGTTAGGTGTTAAAATAACAGAAATTACAACAGAAATGATTCTACTATTATCAAAGACATATCAAAATTTGTTACTAATATATCAGCTTTCTAACAAAATAAGATAGTATATAGAACAATATAATAACAAAGATTGTTAGAAACAACAGGTTTTGATAAAAACGAAAAATTAGTTAGACTTGTTTCAGAACTACTTCATTTCACGTTTTGTTATTATAACTCATTCAGATTCAATTTTGTTATCGCATGATATGGAAAAATACAAAATTGTATCAAAATATGTTATTTGTGTCTCACGTTGATATAATTTTGTATTTTTTTAGTTATGCTCTTCTGATCGGGAGATTATTATTGTCATTAAAAATATTAAAATGTCTTAACGAACACAGTTGTGAATTTGAATTTACAGCAGCGATTTCAACTGCTTCAGCCAGTCTTTATTCATCGAGGAAAAATTACTGCCTATGAATGATCAACACTTATTTACTAGAAATTTCATTTAGATCTAAACAGGTTCTTTTGAGTATCATAAATTATTAGTAAAAAGAGTTGCAAGTTTTCTCAATGAGAAGCATTCATTAAATTTTCGTTTTTGTTTCTCGGTGCGCGGTTTTGATTTTGTTTCTCGCACACAGAGAAAGAAACAAACTTGTCGCTATCGTGAAAAATAACAAAACAATTAGAAATGCTCTAAATCGCAATTGAAGAAGTTAAGATATTTTCCTGTCACTCACCAAAACCTTGATAACAACTACCGAAAAACGTGTAACTGAACTCTTGTTATATTAAGTTATTGAAATAAACGTATTTTTTTAAATACATGAAGTTATATGCTGGGCTGGAGATAACCTAGCATGAGTTTTATCGATTTAATGTCAAACAATTTTTAAATTTAAAATTTTCGTTTAAATCGTTCTGGGCTCCATTTTCAGATAGTTTCGTTAAGTTTGCTTTTTGGTTAGATAGGGAAATTCAGTGTTATTATTATTTATAACGTTTAATTCAGTATATATTATTATTTATAACGTTTTAACGTCTCAGCATTCAGAAATGCACTGTTAGATAAAATTGCAGCAAATACTAGAGTTGCAATTCTCTCTATTATTTGTTTTATTGTAATATAAGAATACCGTAGTCCAACGTCATGCGGTCGTGTCTTGAATACCACCCTCCTACTTTTTTAGTATGAATAGTATCAGTGTATGTAGTTTTTTCAAGTCTTTTGTGTGCGAAACAGTTATTGAAGTACGATGTAATGAAAAAATCGCGTAACTTTTCAAAAGGATTCAAATAACATTAAGAGACTCTCTTTGTCTTTTTGTTGTTGATTAATAACTAAGTTATTTTGACATTTTTCATTATAATCTTTGTATAGTTAGCTAGGCAATATTAAAATTTATCGATTTTTAGTAAGAAATTGTTGAAAAATTTTATAAAAGGAAAACAATGCCTTGGTGCTATTCGGAACGATTCGGAACTCGACCTTTTGTTTATTATACACAAACTTTCCAGCTGTTAAGTATACATGACAATTGCGGGGCTAGCGCTACATTCCTACTGACATTAACAGTCTCTCCCGAGTCAAGACTCGAACCTACGACGTTTGACTTGTTAGGCCAGCATCGTACCTCGAGACCAGCTGGGAGGGTGAAAACTATTATAATGATGCTGTAATTAACGAAATGAAGTGAGAATCTCTAATTGTTGCATATTTGTCTGTAAAATATAGATTTTTGAACAAACCTTTCATACAGGTATCTGTATATACATCGGACCGGGAATGGTCCGGTCCGATCCGAAGCTCGATTCGGACTGAAATGGAACCATTCAGATCAAGTAACGAGCCGGGTAATGCTTTCGGCGTCCGGAAAAATTCGGCAAAACATTTTTTTTTTCAAAAATTAACGTGATTTGAATAAATGTTTAAATACTATTTGAATTTATGTTGAAGCGCTTGTTGTTTTTTTGGATTTCTCTCTAGTGTTTCAATTTTCTATTGAATAAATGCAAAAAACTTTTTATGCGAAAAGTGCCATGCCCCCCCAAGTTGGCGCCTATGGCCTAAGGGGAGACAACTGGGTATAGATTTGCATCCACTTTGGGAACCGCTCGCTGATTGATTGAAATTGAAAACCCCGAGTGCGTTAAAATTTATCATCAGGCTTCAGTTGTTTTGATTTATGTTTTTTTATGATGTCACCTGTTACAATCTAAAATATTAGTGAACATTCAAAATAAAGTACAAAGCGTACAAATACGGGTGTAGTAAGAGATCGACTTGAATCATCACTTATATCAATAACCAAAAGATCTAAAAGTGCGCAAGGAGTTAATACGGTTTGCGTGAAGCATAAGAACAGCATACCGCTGCTCAATGTCGAAAGTAAATAGTGTAAGCTAATTTCTACTTTTGATTCCGTTCTGGATTAAGTTTGGAACATACCTGTTAAGGCTGCTTATGCGGAGAGTACAATTCAGATGGGTCAATGGATGAATCATAATCATTGATGAATGACACATTTGATTCTAAGGATATTAAAGATGCAGATTCTCCAGTAGCCATCAGACAGTAAAACTATCGCCTGCAGGAGGAATTGTGCCTAATGCTGATAAAAAGCATTTAAAACATTCAAGTATTTTCCGAGTGAATGGCATCACTTACGAAAAATACAACAGGGATCATCGAGGTGGGTGAGTAAGAAGAGTAAGAAGCCAGATGTCTCCCCTTAGCCTATGGCTATTAGAATTGTTTTTTTCTTTGGGTAGAAATAGTATTGATGATAACAAATATTTTTACGTCGGATTTGTTTTTTTAATCAGTGACATCTTCGACAAAGTTGCAGATAATAATTTTGTCCCTTAAACCTTTTCAGTTTTCAAAAAAATCGAAATTTTCTTGCATTATTTTAAAGTACAGTACAGTACAAATTTTCATAAAGATCTGAGCAATAGGGAGAAAGTTAGAGCGATTTGCAGTGCGCCTCGCCACGGCCGCATAAGCTAAACTCGAAACTTTATACGCGTTAATCTCGGAATGGTGTTTCTCAAAAAATGACTTTGCCGTGTTCACGATTGCGGTCAAACTACTGAATCGAATTTCTTTATCTTTTTTTAACGTTCGATTTTTGATAACGAAGTTTGACCTTGTTGAAAAAAAATCAATTAAATTTTCAGTGCTCAAAACATGTTTTTTTCGGGAAAAGCGTTCCCGTTTGCACTCAAAATAAAATACCTTAAAAAAACGATCGTTCAGATACTCGGCACACTTCTGAACTAATGAAATAATATGAGTTTTTTTATTTCAGTTGATCTGTTGCGTCGCTATCGAAAACACCGCGAACCTCTGCCAAAAATAAAGCTTTTCGGGAAAACGGCCATTACTCCCCAAATAATTGGTATTTTTTTATGAACAAACGTGTTTTGATGTTGTTGAACCTCCAAGAAAATAACTAGTAGTATGCAATAAATAAGGTGCTACACGCTTGAAAAAATTCCAAACTTTGCTTTTTTTCTTGAGAGAAAAAATATATAACCGTTTAAAAAAAATACAGTAAAAAATATTGGAGACAAAAATTAGCGAAATATTACAAGCTAATTATCTTATAAAGCTCATAAAAAATGTTTTCTTTGAAATCTACGGAAGGTCAGTCAAACATCGATGGTCGTCTGATCATAAAGAAACGAGCAAAAAAGTTACTCTTTTCCGAAAAAAACAGTCGCAACGGTTTTTTTTATTATTTTGGTGTTTTCGCCAAAGTTGTAAACAGTTATTTTGTCCTTTTAGAAAAATAATCGTATGATAAAAGTGATGACTTAGGAAAAAAACAAAATTATTTTTGGAAATTCATGGTCTCTAAGCAGGAACTATAGTGATTTTGACGGTTTTTTGAAAAAAAAACCTTCTAGGGTCGTTTTACCCCTTTTGGCACATTTGGCTTATACATGACATTGAAGCTCTTGAGTTGCTCTACAAAACGGCATATTCAGATATTTTTTCTAGCGATGTTGAGAAGAATAGGATGCCCTGAAAATTGACAATTTATAAAAGAAAAATGCGTTTTTTTCATCAATTTACCTCTTTGCGATATATTGTGACCATGCGGAGGGTTTGCACTTTTTAGTATTTGGACGTTTTTGGACATATCATTTTCAAGGGCCGTTTCACCCCACCTCAATAAAAAAAATTGAAATTTTGCGAAACTTCCTACCTTGAATAGACAAACAAACGCTGAAAATTTCAGCCCAATCGGAGAACATCAAAACAACTTCCCTCAGAAAGGCGGTTGCAGCTCTCGCGAAGTGGCTCTTAAGTTCTGACGACATCGTTCAGACTTCAAGTAACGATATATACTGGTTAATCTGCAACGCCTACTATGTATATTGATACAGATTCAAACAAACTAATGTTGCTGAGCAGCCGTAGTATAGAATGGTTGACTAAATGTTGTACACACTAAAAATTATCACATTTTACAATATTCTTTCCATAGTAAAACCCGAATAGCTTAACAACGATTCAAGATAGGATTTGTGTGTCTTATAGGAAGTTTTTCCTCATAAAATTTTCCATCTTTCTGTGCTATAGGATGGTAGCTAGCGTAAAGTTTGGTACGCTTTTTGAAGGGTTAATTTCAGAAAACACCAAAATTAAGAACTTTCAAGAGCTAAAAAAATTGTAACAATGAAATTTGAGCCACAACAGGCCGTAACATTTTGTTTCTCTTAGTTTGAATTCCAAAGGATACGCAAAACAATATATTTGGGTTCGGTTTTACAGGATTTTTGAGTGATAAAAAAATTTGACATAAATAAACGTGGAAAATTGATTTTTTTTCATAGAACTCAAACTAAACATTTTCCAAAGTTTCGTCATGCAAAAGTGTTTTGTGTTACACCATGACTAATCATTTTCCGGTTGAGCCCTCAGACTATTGGACAAAACGTTATTTTGGGGCACCCTAATGAACATAAAAAATACAAAAGTAGAAATTTTTGTTTAATTTTTTTTACTTGTTATATTAGACAAAATTATTGTATAAAATATTGTCGAGAAATCATACCGATCAAATAAACCGTTCTGGCTTTTAGATATTTTTACTATTATTGAATACTCGACTCAGTAAATTTAAATACCATCTCAGCAGACAGTTCATTCAAATAATTATTTTCTTATGTTGTTACTCTTGTATGATGCAGCAGCGTAACCAGAAATTATTTCTGTAAGGAAAAGGGGTAAAATTTTGAAGTGCAAAAAAAATAAATTACGCGTTTATTGGATTCACCTAGC
Organism: Wyeomyia smithii; assembly: GCF_029784165.1. NCBI lineage: Eukaryota > Metazoa > Arthropoda > Insecta > Diptera > Culicidae > Wyeomyia > Wyeomyia smithii. The sequence goes on from NC_073695.1 coordinate 210,373,899, forward strand.
TCGGACATGTTACCAACATGCTAAAAGGACAAAAATGATAAGAAATATGCCGGCACCGATGAAAAATTGCACGGGTGGTGATAATGAAGTGTTAGAAAAAGTATTTTATGTCGAATACCTCCGAAATGTAGGAAACGTCGAGATCTAGTGTATTATAAAAAATAGGCTCTAAAATTCTTGGGCTGAGAGTTTCCGAAGACAGCTCCCGGGACACCACTATTCTTAATCCGACCTTGGTGGCATCCCTGGTCATAATCAATGCAAGAACATTCGAGCAGTTTTCATTCGACTCACAAAGTGCTCAGAAATTAAACAAATAATTTTCAATAGAAAGTGAAAGTTAGCAGCGTCACTATCGCCTGACGATTTTCAATAGAGAATAACTTCGTAACATTGCAAACATAGTTATGAGGAAAGATTCCAAAACATATATAACATAGAGTAATCGGTCCTATATTCACCTCGTCGCTCTTATTTGTCCAATTTACCTTCCAATTCAACATTTTTTCAAGTAAAAGTAATTTGAATTTTAACCCTCGATTTAGACGAGTAATCGGAAGTTTTATTTTGAAAAAATAATAAAAATTGATGGAAAATAGGACAAATAAGATCAATGAGATGAATATAGATGTTAAGATGAATATAGAAGCGATTCCTCTATATTACAAATCCGAATTTTATTTACCGTTTAGAGGTTTGTGTAACAACTGGTAAGAGTCAACACATTCATTTGAATACATTACTCATGGTTTGTGGAGTAAAAAGGTAGTGGACATATTTTGTGGAACGCACGAACTACCATTTCGTTGGAAAAAAGCTCACACTGAAATTTTTGAAAATTTGTGATGAGGTCGTTTGTCGTAAGGGTGTGAAGTTTGCTTAGGCATACCGCATTCTAGCTGATGAAACATGTGACATCGCGGGACAAGTTGTTAATTGGGGTTCGTATTTATGACGCCAAATTCGCAAAAAAATCTATGATTTGTCATCCTGAAGATAATGGATGCAAACGCAATTGCTACCAGTAATTGCAAACACTGTATGTAGAAAATCGGCTTGGACCCCAAAGAAAAGTCTGGGACAGGGATGACGGCTGTTCCACCATGGTCAAGACATCATAAACTTTTTTAAGGAATCTTCAATTCGTATTAACTATGCTTTGAAGATTCTCAGCATATTGTTCTCAGAATTACAAATATATCAGCGCTATCATTGAAGCGCAGAAAAAAAACTCTGTGGAAGGAAACAGGACAACTCGCAAAACGGTTTATCAGCTCAACAGTGCAGTGACACGGGCTGAATTTCTAAAGTAAACCAAATTTGCTATTAAGGCCGCAGATGTACGGGCAAGTAGGAAGAACTGGCCAAACTTCCGCAAAACGAAGATAATGTAGGGTCATCATTTCGGTCGTATCGGTGATCGGTGTGACACTCAGAGTACTATCAACGAACGTGCTACATTTTGACGTTGGACTAACGTCTATATCGAAGTTAGGCATCTGAATTTGAAAATCTAGTAATTCAACCAGGGAAAAGTGGTCAGGTTTTGAGCGCTCATATATCAGTCGTTTCTTTTCAGAATTTCGAGGTTTTGGCATCAACCGATCAGAAATTCTTTTACGGTTGAATTTATGTAACAAAGCTAACCTATTGTTCGAGATACACTAATAAAAAATTGATGAATCACATCGATTGTCTAAATCATACCAAGCAACCAATCACCACCTCTCTTCACAAGCACAGTCGACACTAACGGATACAATCGATCTGACTTTGCAAACAGTCTCGCAGCTTTCAACCAATAACGAGCTCGCTTTCGGTAGCTGAAACAGGTGTTTCAACACCGTTTTAATATGCTTCTTTTATCATTACCACTAAACAGATTCTAAACACCAATGGCTTGATTGATAGAGGAAATATTGCCCAAGATTGTCATATAATAATTTAAATATGTTTTCGATACTAAACTAGTTAAAAGTTGTGTTAAAAGTCGTGCACATTCAACCAATCACAAGCTCGCTTCTACTTTGTTCGCGGATGGATTTTTGCTTTGGGCTATATAATAGCCTGCGTCGTCTCATAGCAGTCATCAGTTAACAAGTGGAAGGCCACTAGAACGGTCCTGAATAACCAGCAGCGGTGGCTGATTCCAGTGGCGAAACTGAGCTGCAGCAGAACCTGAGCGGTGGTATCAGGCAGCAGCGGCGGAGGTAGTGGGCAGCTGCATTTCTTCATTCAGTTCGGTTCCCCTTCGATCTGAGTTGGACCCCACCAGGAGTAATCCTATTCAGATATCGTTGGGTGAAAACGGCCAGAAACTGCACGAGCCAGCATCGCCACTAGGAAAGCTACCGCCATTTAGTGTGTGTGCAGTGTGCACATATAGCGTATGTGCATCTGCATTGCTATGACATTTGCGATGACAGGGATGGCGCTGTTGCGTGTGTATGGCTAGCTATAGCGTCTGTAAGACATAGCATGTGTAGCATATTATGGCCATTGCGTGTATATCTTCAGCGTGTGTACGGATAGTTATAGCGTGTGTGTGGATAGCTGCTGCGTGTTTAATGATTAGTTATAGCGTATGTATTAGGGTGGGGAATCGTTATATGGAAAAAACGAAATTTGATAGCAGAAAGCCAGAACCAAGTTTTTTTTTGTTCTGTTTGGGGCCCCAAACAATCCTGAATTTGGCTTGGCGCATTGCATTTCAAATTTATATGGAGATTTGTATGGAAAAACCAACTTTTTTGCATTTTCCATACTAAAGAGCTCAAAATGGCTCAAACCATAGGTTTCATTACTTCAAACGGTAGGTTTTTTAATGCCTTACAACTTGGCCGAAGACACTAAAGAGCTAGGGTGAGCCAAAAAAATACTAGAACTGTTCAAAGTTAAGTATGTCGAAATTTATGTTGCAAACCATTTTTTCTGCCAACACTGCCAGTGTACCGGCGTCAGTCAGATTTCCATCAGAAGTTACCTCTGAAACATGTTCTAGATTATATCTACGCCTAGAAAATTGACCTAAATTTGTTTACTTGATCCAGCTGAGTGTATAAAGTCGTTACGACAGGTTACTTTTGATGGGAATCCTACTGACGCCGGTACATTGGTAATGTTGGCAGAAAAGAAGATTTTCTGCATTTGAATCGACATACTCAACTTTGAACAGCTGTAGCTCTTCTTAGGGACATCCTAGCTCTTTTGTGTCTTCTACAAAGTTGTTAGGCATCTAAAATACTATACTTTAACGTAATGTAGTGCATTATTAGAGCATTATTGAGCTCTCTAGAAAGGTAAATGCTAAAAAGTAGGTTTGCCCATATAAATTTTCATACAAATTTGAAATGCAATGCGCCAAGCGGAGACAAGACCAATCGACTTCAGGTAAGTTTAGGGTTGTTTGGGATCCCAAAAGGAACCAAAAAATCTTGGTTCTGGAAAATCGATCATTTTTCCCCACCCTAGTATGTATGGATAGTAATAGCACATGGTTGGATAGCTCATGCGTGTGTATAGATAGTTGTATCGGATGTAAGGATAGAAATAGTGTGTGTATGGATAGCTTTAGCATGTGTATAAAAAACTATACCTACAGCGTGTGTATGAATAGTTTTAACGTGTGTATAGATAGTTATAGCATGTGTGTGTGGATAACTATAGCGGGTGTTTATCGAAGCCCGATCAGAAAGAACAAACAAAAATGTAACAGAAGTTGTTAGTTTGTTACGGGAAAAACCTTACAGGCTGTGTTTTCAATTTGGTCCCGTTAGGTGTTAAAATAACAGAAATGATTCTACTATTATCAAAGAGATATCAGAATTTGTTACTAATATATCAGCTTTCTAACAAAATAAGATAGTATATAGAACAATATAACAACAAAGATTGTTAGAAACAACAGGTTTTGATAAAAACGAAAAATTAGTTAGACTAGTTTCAGAACTACTTCATTTCACGTTTTGTTATTATAACTCATTCAGATTCAATTTTGTTATCGCATGATATGGAAAAATACAAAATTGTATCAAAATATGTTATTTGTGTCTCACGTTGATATAATTTTGTATTTTTTTAGTTATGCTCTTCTGATCGGGAGATTATTATTGTCAATAAAAATATTAAAATGTCTTAACGAACACAGTTGTGAATTTGAATTTACAGCAGCGATTTCAACTGCTTCAGCCAGTCTTTATTCATCGAGGAAAAATTACTGCCTATGAATGATCAACACTTATTTACTAGAAATTTCATTTAGATCTAAACAGGTTCTTTTGAGTATCATAAATTATTAGTAAAAAGAGTTGCAAGTTTTCTCAATGAGAAGCATTCATTGGATTTTCGTTTTTTTTTTCTCGGTGCGCGGTTTTGATTTTGTTTCTCGCACACAGAGAAAGAAACAAACTTGTCGCTATCGTGAAAAATAACAAAACAATTAGAAATGCTCTAAATCGCAATTGAAGAAGTTAAGATATTTTCCTGTCACTCACCAAAACCTTGATAACAACTATCGAAAAACGTGTAACTGAACTCTTGCTATATTAAGTTATTGAAATAAACGTATTTTTTTTTAAATACATGAAGTTATATGCTGGGCTGGAGATAACCTAGCATGAGTTTTATCGATTTAATGTCAAACAATTTTTAAATTTAAAATTTTCGTTTAAATCGTTCTGAGTTCCATTTTCAGATAGTTTCGTTAAGTTTGCTTTTTGGTTAGATAGGAAAATTTTACCAATTCGCTCAATTAAATGATTGTCTTGGTAGTGCAGCTACGAACAAAGGTTTGATTCGAATATGTATGAAATGACAGCGATTAAATAAAAGATATCGATTCTTTCAGTATATATTATTATTTATAACGTTTGAACGTCTCAGCATTCAGAAATGCACTGTTAGATAAAATTGCAGCAAATACTAGAGTTGCAATTCTCTCTATTATTTGTTTTATTGTAATATAAGAATACCGTAGTCCAACGTCATGCGGTCGTGTCTTGAATACCACCCTCCTACTTTTTTTAGTATGAATAGTATCAGTGTATGTAGTTTTTTCAAGTCTTTTGTGTGCGAAACAGTTATTGAAGTACGATGTAATGAAAAAATCGCGTAACTTTTCAAAAGGATTCAAATAACATTAAGAGACTCTCTTTGTCTTTTTGTTGTTTTAGTATAGAACACACTATTGTACTATTTTATATTTTTCGATATTCTTACTACTAATCCACACACAGAACAAAATTGTCATAGTGCAATGTTACGTTTTTGTGGAGAGGTTTTTTTAAAGTAATTTTAATGATTGATGGTATTGATGGCAATAAATTATTTTTATGAGCAATTATTCACACATGCATTCGTATACGTAATAAATAATTACTTGTTACATAATTCACTGGTACTCAGGATCAACTTTATAATTCACCTGCACGTAAATCGCGCCATGCATTTGGATAAAATCTCCGCTTGTATGACGCAATTTCAGCAGAACTCATCCGTCGTCATCGTTATTTTCATCCCGCGCGAAGTAAACGAAGCACGAAGGTTTGCAATTTACTCGTTATCGACAAGGTAGTGCTAGTAAATCTACGTGCGAACAGAATCGTGTAGAGTGCGACCTTAGTGCAGTTTATCGCTGATTCGTCTTTTTAACTTCAAAAATGAAAGAATAAATAAAAACTCAATCAACCTCGAACTCAAGCTCAAAAATGAAAGAATATTCAAACTATTACAATATGCATGCATGCTTCTGTCATTCTTGAAATTAAAAATTTTATGAATAAGGCTTTTCACTTCATAAATATGAAAGGACTGAAAGTAGATGAAACACTAAGGACTGCAATTTACTCGTTCTTAGGAAACTATTAATATTATTTCTTTATAGGAAAAGAGCAGAGCAGAATTGCTAATTATTTCGAATAAAATCATATGCTATTTTAGTGCACGCTACGCCAGAAAAAAAGGTTCGAGTAGGTAATCACAATTCTACTGCCCTCAATTAGCAGTGTTTTTCATTTCTTTTTCAAACCCGATGACCTAAAATTTTGAAAAGCCCGCTTTGAACCCGATTTTTCATTTGCTGAACATGAAAAGACCAATTAATCGATAAGTGACGTTATCAATCATCAACCCCCCGAGGAGGTTTGGATTGTTATACCATTGACCATATACATACAACCAGGAGTTAATCAATTGGGTTCCCGCCCGGGAAAGCCCGCCACTGATAATTATCCACCAAACCCTGAAAACAAATCCGAAACAATGAGCTCTGAGCCGGGCCAGGCAGTACATCATCCGCGCGATAAAGGCCATCCGTCCGTTGCCAAATAAGCCACCACCGCCATCAATCAGTGCATCGTATTGGCGAAATGTTGTTCGTCTAAATTAAGCCGCTCGCATGTTTCGCGTAATTAGAGCTCTCGCCCGTTGAATTCGACAGAGCAGCGTGCATAATGAATGATGCCTTCCATCAATCTGCATCGAATGCGTACAGGCCGTGCAATGTGTGTAACGGGATGATAAAAGATTAAATGGCACTGCATGCGATATTGAATAACCAACTACATAAATATAGGTATCTTATCAGATCAGAATACTCCGGTCTATGCTAGGTTTGTCAGGTTGATTGTGCTTGCAGTGTATTTTTCAAGTGCTATTTTAGTAGCTTTATCATTTAAAAAAAGCAAGTAATTTATTGCCGAAATAATTTACAGGCAAGAACATTGAATCACAACAGTCGACAACAGCGTGGTAAGTTATGATGGATTTCACACCAGTTCGCCCAACCGATGGCAGCAGCCTTTCAGGTGTTAGTGAAACTTTTAATTCGGGTTGCATCTGTAATATATCTGTTTCCCGTGGGTGCTACGGTTCCGCCATAACATACCATAAAAATCCCACCCGCAAAAACCGCGTATCTTATCGTCCGGTAAACAAAATATTGAACCGACATGTTACAACAAAACCAGGTATTTTCACCAGTGATTCAGCCCAAAGAATAGTTCAGTTGGAATCACTATTTTCGTTTAAATGCCTTGGGTGCTACATTCCGATTCGGAACTCGACCTTCTGTTTATTTATACACAAACTTCGCAGCCAACTGTTTACTGTACAGGACAATTGCGGGGCTAGCGCTACGATTCTTCTGACACTAACAGTCTCTCCCGAGTCTAGACTAGAACTTACGACGACTGGAATGTTAGGCCAGCGTCGTACCTCGAGACCGTCTGGGAGATTTAATACTATTTTCAAATATAAATCAGCAGAAATTAAGAATCTGGGACTATTGAGACATCAATTAGTGAGGTGAGACAAATTGAATGTCTATTTTCTGATATTTTTTTAGAAAAAAGCAGAATTTTTTAAAAGGTATCAAACTATGTATACCTACTAAGAAGTTATTTATGACAATATTGCAGGTAGGACTTTTATGTTATCACTGGTTGTAGCTTTTATAAGAGATAGAATTTTTTAAACTAGCGTAAAACCAAACTGACAAAATTTGAAGTAGTGTTGCTATCTCCATAAATCAAGAACAGCCTAATCCACTAATTTTAAAATTATTTCCATTAATTAGTAATCTACATAATACAACAATTCACGTCAAAACATCATTCACATTCCACTTCGAATCATTGCATTCGACAAATGACAAATGCATATCACTCAAATTGATTACATCCACTACCAGCTTTCGTAGGTGTATCGAACGTCGATGAAAGGGCTAGAAAATTGCTAGAGAGTAATTTATCTCCGCATGACTCACCTCCAATGAATGCCGCAGCAGCAAGGCGGTATACTGCCCGAGAATCGGTCCAGTTGAAAGCTCATAATCAACGTGGAGACATGGCACTTACACATTAAATTAGATGCACATTCGTCTGTGACCATAAACAAAGACTTGCATTTACTAAACGTAAACACAGAAGTAAAACGACAAGGTCAACGTACATAGTGCTCTTTGTTTTTCTGGACAGAATATCGAAATCCACTTACAGCGTAAACGCTAGATAAGAAATCCCTCCTAACATGTTATTCCAGCACATGCACGCGGAAATCCACTGATTCAGCCGAGACGGGTTTAATTAAACTAGTTATTAAATTAGCAAGCAGACGACAACAATCAATCCCCTTTGAAACGCGCTGCTATTTGTAAGGCGTTACCCCACAAGAGATCAGCGTTGTAACACACATCTAGCTTCGATTTGATCCGGATTAGGCAACTACAGTGGTTTCACTGCTACTTATCTATACTAGAGCCTAAGCCTAGCTCGAAAGCCTCTATATCTATATTGCACAATAACATTTTACAACATCAAACAGCCAAACGATGGTGCAACAATAAAAACATATTTTTGTTCTCTTCGAAACACTGCCAATAGGGCTGCAGGTGAATAATTGACATGACGTCAACTTTTTCGTGGAGAATAATTTACCTGTTTGTCGGGGTTTCTCCGTGCCTGCTGGTGGTAAACGTTTCCTGTTAGTCTCCGAAAAGATCGAAAGCTGCTGTTCCCAACAAAAATCACCGCACTTCTAAAACTTTTGAGTATTTTTTCAAAATCAGACAAAATTCCGTCGTTCTTTCAGTGATGCACTTTTTACGTCCGCAGTGATTCGCCCGTTCATCGCGAAAGCTGACAGATTTGAATTTTTGACAAGCAAAGTGATGTTTCCGAGAGGCCACAGTTGATCAGACGAGGAGGGGCGTTCGAACGGCTAAAGCGGTGTAATGATAGTTACATTTGTATTTTCTATTTTAGTTATAACATAATAAGCATACAATATTGCATAAATTGTGCCCAAAACTAGCCTTTCAAACATAAATAAAATTACAATTACACGAAACCTAAACGAAAAGACACTCTCGAAATTAGTTGAAAATTTTGCACCGTTCACAGCATGGAACATCCGAGTTTTGGCAGTTACTACAAAAAAAAAAAACAAAAAGTAATTAACTTTAAATAAAATAATGACATTCCATAGTACTTACAATAAATTAACACAATTCATACATATTTTCTCAGGGCAGTAGCTGCAACTAAAGCCACAGTACTCGCAAAGTTCCAGATTGCAGTTGACACAGTCGGCATGAACCATCGATAACCGATCGCAAATACGGCATTTGCGATCCGGTTTCTTCTCAATCCAGCTGGGACACTGTGTGAAAGAAAAAAAAATGATGAGTTGAAA